>NC_074678.1:29086608-29151604 GCF_029448725.1 Salvelinus fontinalis
TGCACGTCAGCATAAAAACCAACAGCCTATTTCCCATCTGCCCATCCCTAGTTGAGAGGCGATAGAGTGTGGGGCTTATTGAGAGGGGGGTCAGTGAGTCCCAGGTTCATTTGAGACAGGCTGCCTGCTGCCCTCTGCTTATCAGATAGGCCGCTCAGGACAGCAGGCTGCTATCAGATACAGATAGCATCTCAATCTGATCCTGGTCCTACAGGAGAGACGCCAGCAGCCTGCTATCACAGCCTCTGATCTGCCTCCTCTTTCTCATCCTCTCCTTATCTTCTGTCTCCCTCCTCCTCACTCACTCTCTCTCCCCCTCCCCCTCCCATCATCCTCTCTGTGGCCTCAGCTCAATGCCTGTCCGTTATTGCTTTTTCCCCTCTCAGAAGATTCACTCTCTTCTACTCCTCTTTGCCAACATTTGTTGTGGATCGTTATTCACCCCCCCTCCCACCTTTTCTCTCACATATCCTTTTTGTCAGCTTTTTTATTTGCATGTGCACAGGCTTTATATGCAGTTATCAGCTGCGTAGACACTCATTCAGCTGGGATGTACCATCAGTTGTTAGCCTGTATGAAACATCCATAGTCTACCATTGTCCTTCTTTATTTACTGCTTAATACAGTTAGTTTGGGATGCAACTCAGATGATGCCCAGTGAACAGGAGAGATGCAGAGGCAGCCAGGGGAATAGAGAGAGCAGAGCAGAGCAGTAAACTGAGAGGCTGCAGGGGATGCAGTAGTGTCACATTTCTGATTGATCGCTACTTAAGGCCCCTGGATCACTCTCCTTGTAGCCCTTGGCATTACCACAACAGACCGGATGACAGCGAGACTGGAAACTTTCCCTACTGGTACATGCTCTCACATTGATACCATTGACCTTATAGACAAAATGCTGCAAGCAGTTGTCCCATTATAATCGGTTATCAACCTGATAGAGTCTGGTGAAAGGTTCTGAGGGAATTATCTAATATGTATACAGTATGTATTGTATATGAGAGATGAATTTTCTCTAAATCCTTGAAATGTTCCCCTGTCCTTGCAGGCAAAGACTCCCGACTAAGAATGTGTACTACTACCGCTGCCCTGACCATCGGAGAAACTACGTGATGTCTTTTGCCTTCTGCTTTGACCGAGAGGATGATGTGTACCAGTTTGCCTACTGCTACCCCTACACCTACACCAGACTGCAGCACTACCTGGACAGCTTGGAGCGCAGGAACCTGGACTACCTGCAGAGGGAGCAGCTGGGGCTCAGTGTGGTGAGTGTGTGTGTGTGTGTGTGTGTGTGTGTGCGTGTGTGTGTGCGTGCACATGCGTGTGTGTGTCCTCTCTCCCTCATCAAACCGTTTTCAACAGACTACCAAAGAGCCCACAGCCCAGGTCTATCCACCAGTCTTCCACTTCACATTTTCATGTTATCAATATGACTGTTCAACTCTGTGTGATTGTAGCCAGAGAGAGGACAGGAGGGGTCCTTGACTGTGCTACTGTAGGTGGTGTGGTGTGGAGGCTGGTAGAGCCACACAGAGTGTCTCCTCTCTGTGTTGTGCCTGTGCAGCGCTGCATGCTGGTTGCCCTCTGAGGGAGAACACTGCTGCCTGTAATCAGGAGAGCTCTCTCTTTTCACAGGAACAGGCACAGGATCATTCACACTGCCTGCAGTACTGTCTGCTCTTATCAAATAATAGTAGGAGAAAAACTCATTAGAAATGCTTATTATTATTATTTTTGTGTTATTATATATATTTTTACATTTGTCAAGGAGAGCTAGCTGGAAGGGGCAATGATGAAAGTGCATTTATTAATAAGGAATGTGGCAGAAATTTAAAAAGGAGTCACATTTTCATGAAATATGGTTTGAAAGGGCAGATGATGTTGTTGAAGAATAATTTCAGAGAGTGATATCTCAACTAATAGGAGCCCAGAATTGGCAACAAAGACAAGAACAGGTATCGGCATATTCTTTCAATAGTTCCCATCATATAATTAGAATTCTAGAAATCTATGAGTTTTTCTATGCTTCCCACTGTCCTATGACATGTCCAAGTACAAAATGAGGGCTCCAAAGTGTGCACCATTAGTTCTACTTTTTAGCCTCACCAGCACTTTGTGATAAATACAAGAAGTTCAGACATAAAACTGAGTAAGTTGGCACTCAGACTAAGGATTAGTTTAGTATGCATAGTCATAGAGGCGTTTTATGGCCTTATTTGTCTTTTAATGTCCTGCGGTCCTGGATCTCTGACAGCCCGGCCCAGCACTCTCATTACGACCTGCAATGAGAGAGGGATGAGGGGACCTTTCCGTCTGCTGCAGTAAAGAGCCCAAGTCCCTCCAGTGGCTTCACACACCCACATGATACATGTTAGCTGGAAGAGCTTACCATATACAGTACCAGTCAAAAGTTTGGACACATCTACTCATTACAGGGTTTTTCTTTATTTTTACTAATTTCTACATTCTAGAATAATAGTGAAGACATCAAAACTATGAAATAACACATATGGAATCATGTAGTAACCAAAGAAGTGTTAAACAAATCAAATCTATTTTATATTTGAACCACCCTTTTCCTTTATGACAGCTTTGCAAACTCTTGGCACTCAACCACCTGCATGAGGTAGTCACCTGAAATGCATTTCAATTAACAGGTGTGCCTTGTTGAAAGTTAATTTGTGGAATTTCTTTCCTTAATGGGTTTGAGCCAATCAGTTGTGTTGTGACAAGGTAGGGGTGGTATACAAAAAATGGCCTTATTTGATAAAGACCAAGTCCATACTACAGTATGGCAAGAACAGCTCAAATAAGCAAAGAGAAACGACAGTCCATCATTACTTTAATTCTTATGGCTGCAATCCCGTTAACGTTATTAATATGACAACAGCCAGTGAAAGCGCAGGGCGCCAAATTCAAACAACAGAAATCTCATAATTAAAATTCCTCAAGCATACAAGTATTTCACACCATTTTAAAGATACACTTCTTGTTAATCCCACCACAGTGTTCGATTTCAAAAAGGCTTTACAGCGAAAGCACCACAAACAATTATGTTAGGTCACCGCAAAATCACAGAAAAACACAGCCATTTTTCCAGCCAAAGACAGGAGTCACAAAAAGCAGAAATAGAGATAAAATTAATCACTAACCTTTGATGATCTTCATCAGATGACACTCATAGGACTTCATGTTTTCTATACATATATGTTTTGTTCGATAAAGTTCATATTTATATCCAAAAACCTCAGTTTACATTGGCGCCGTGTTCAGAAATGCCTCCAAAATATCCGGAGAAATTACAAAGAGCCACATCAAATAACAGAAATACTCATCATAAACTTTGATGAAGATACATGTTTTACATATAATTAAAGATACACTTGTTCTTAATGCAACCGCTGTGTCAGATTTCAAAAAAGCTTACGGCAAAAGCACAATATTCAATAATCTGAGAACAGCGTTCAGCCACAAAAGTTACCCGCCAAATTGTGGAATCAACAAAGTCATAAATAGCATTATAAATCATCACTTACCTTTGCTGATCTTCGTCGGAATGCACTCCCAGGACTCCCACTTCCACAAGAAATGTTCATTTTGTTCGGTAATGTCCATCATTTATGTCCAAATAGCTATTTTTGTTAGCGTGTTTGGTAAACAAATCCAAAGTCAGGAAGCGCGTTCACTTAAAGCTGACGAAATGTCAAAAAGTTCCGTAACAGTCAGTAGAAACATTTGAAACGATGTATTGAATCAATCTTTAGGATGTTTTTAACATAAATCTTCAATAATGTTCCAACCGGAGAATTCCATTGTCTTCAGAAGTGCGATGGAACAGACCTCCCTCTCATGTTAATGCGCATGGTCAGAGCATGGTCAGCTCATGGTAGACCTTACTCATTCCCGTCTCCTTCGGCCCCACTTCACAGTAGAAACATCAGACAAGGTTCTACAGACTTTTGACATCTAGTGGAAGCCGTAGGAAGTGCAAACTGACCCATATCCCACTGTGTATTCGATAGGCGATGAGTTGAAAACCTACAAACCTCAGATTTCCCACTTCCTGGTTGGATTTTTTTCTCAGGTTTTTGCCTGCCATATGAGTTCTGTTATACTCACAGACATCATTCAAACAGTTTTAGAAACTTAAGAACTTTTCTATCCAATACTAATAATAATATGCATATATTAGCAACTGGGACTGAGGAGCAGGCAGTTTACTCTGGGCACCTCTGGGCACCTTTTCATCCAAGCTACTCAATACTGCCCCTGCAGCCATAAGAAGTTAAGACATAAAGGTCCGTCAATCTGGAAAATGTCAAGAACTTTTCAAGTTTCTTCAAGTGCAGTCGCAAAACCATCAAGCGCTATGATGAAACTGGCTCTCATGAGGACCGCCACAGGAAAGGAATTCCCTGAGTTACCTCTGCTGCAGAGGATAACTTCATTAGTCCAAATTTTTGGCTCCAACCACCGTGTCTTTGTGAGACGCCGAGTAGGTGAACGGATGATCTCCGCATGTGTGGTTCCCACCGTGAAGCGTGGAGGAGGAGGTGTGATAGTGTGGGGGTGCTTTGCTGGTGACACTGTCAGTGATTTATTTAGAATTCAATGCACACTTAACCAGCATGGCTACCACAGCATTCTGCAGCGATAAGCCATCCCACCTGGTTTGCGCTTAGTGGGACTATCATTTGTTTTTCGACAGGACAATGACCCAACACACCTCCAGACTGTGTAAGGGCTATTTGACCAAGAAGAAGAGTGATGGAATGCTGCATCAGATGACTTGGCCTCCGCAATCACCCGACCTCAACCCAATTGAGATGTTTTGGGATGAGTTGGACCGCAGAGTGAAGGAAAAGCAGCCAACAAGTGTTCAGCATATGTGGGCACTCCTTCAAGTCTGTTCAAGACACACACACACACAGAAACCACATGTGCATATCTGCACACACAATGAAAGAGTAATTTTTGTTCCATTGCCCTTTCAGATGCAGACTCCATGCAGTAATGGCACTGTGGCATTAAATAGCAAATGGACCTATAGTAAATCATCAGGGGGTAAAACAAAAGCCTCACCATTTAGTGTGGCGTTCACTGGTGAGCTTGACTGATTGCCTTAGCATGAACAATAGCATTTTCAATCAGCCTCTCACTCAGTTTAACTTGTGCATGAAGGCATACGACAGAAAGTGTGCTGTGCAATGCTCATTATTTCTGATCATTAGGTATGGCTTGCTCATAGGCTAGTCATAGCTCCAAATGGAACTTGTTGGAAGGCTTGATTTCAGAGATGTAGCTACACATTTGAGGTGTGATTATAAATCAGAGGGTGCTTGGATTGTTTCAGACCAGAATGAGCCTGAAAGTGCTTGTCAGAGCTGCAGGGCTAGAATTTGTCAGTGACACAGTTCCTCCACTTTTCTGCTACTCCGCATTAACTGACGCACAGCCTTTCATTGTTGGAGGGATTTGAAAGGAGGGTTATGTCAGTGTGTACATTGGCTGATGTCTCAGGGAATGTAAACAAGTGCCAAAGCAAGAAAAGATGAGGAGGAGACAAACTGGACTCAGAGTGACAGACTTAGAGACTGGAAGACAAGCAGAGGGAATCAGGCCTCAGGGCCAAGCAGCTGTAGCACACTAGGTCTACCTGCCTACCGATAAACAGCTGCAGTAATTATGATGCCTCATCTCCACCAAACACAAAGAGGGATCATAGCTCCACTGTAATAGGGGAGGACTACTATAATTGCACTTCTGGGATAATAACAAATGCTTGAACTGCATATTGCCTTTCAGCCTCCGTCTCTCTACCATGCCTTTATCGTTTTTTTCTCTCTCTCTCTTCTCCACTCCCTTTTTTCATGCAGTCTTTTTATATAGCGCCTAGATCTGCTTCAGGGACCAATAGTAAAACAGCTTTTTGATGTCATATGTGCTACTGTAGGTGATCACCAAAGCTTTGTAAGCATGCTAAGCAGTATGTGTTGTCATGTTTGTCACTCAATGTATGGAAATATTTTTTGCCATCTGCTTTGCCCAGGTGTCAGTCAGTCAATGAGATGTGGGGTGAGGTTTGAAAAACCTCTGTTCATCTGTGACAACTTAACAGGCAGCGCGGGCTTTTGTTTATGGCCAAAGGTTTCTTTCCTTCGGCTCTTTAAGACAGACGTTACAGATATATTGGATGTCTCTCTTGCTTCTTGTACCCTAACACATTCTTTGTGATGGTCTACAGTCCTGTGAAAGGTTTTATAGAGTTTCTGTTGGAAGGGTTAGGCACTGTATCCATTCCCCTGTTCTCTCTTTCTGAAGATTTCTCCTACAATCCATTCCTTGACTGTTGTGTGAGCTACTCTCCCCCCTGAGGGACAAGTCCATGAAGACAGAGTGGATGCTGCTTGGACCTTTCTCTGCTAACAAGAGTGTGCACTCCAGGCAGAAGTTTCCTTAAACTATTCCACCATTTCTCACGTATTGACTGCTAAAAAGACGGCCAGGGCCCAGTATTGAAAGCACACCAAGTTTGTTTGCTACACAAGTTGACAAAGCGTTTTCTTATGGGCAGAGTCAGTCTAGGAGTTGCAGAGAAAGCAATTTTACCATTCCCTTCCTGTCATGATGGCCAACTGTGACACTATTTGTCACCTCTGACAAAGCAGCCCTTATCTGCAGCCATCTATGATTCATGTGCAAATAAGAGCTGCTCAGGATGATAAGTGAGGAGTCGATGACCATCCTTAAGTCTGCACCCCTCAGCTGCCATCAATGAGTTCCACAATACTTACTGTGTTTTATGAGGAAAAAATAATCACCCTAAAAGTATTTGCTCAAAACAGAGGATTTTATCATTTTGAAGTGTGCAGCTTAAATAAGGAAAACAAGTTCCTCAAATTTGACATAGGAACACAATAAACTGACATTGTTGCAACGGAGTTACACAATGCTTATTGTAATAACCACAAAACTCTTTGCTCCTCATTCTAAACCAGCTCTGAGCTTGTCTACAATAATAGGCCTTCTAAGTGCCCTGTGGATGTCACCTTCAAACATTCAGGGCTCACACAGACTGAGGATGTAAAGAGGCCCTTCCATCCCAATGCTCCAAGGAGGAAAGAGGCGTGTGGAAACGTCAGATGATGTGCTGGTCTGGGAAGGTGATTTTCTACGGTCCTAATGGCCACTGGGTCTCCTGCAGACAGGCTGTAGGGGACTGTGTCTTCGTGCCTGTTAGTGGGAATAAAGGATGAGAGGGGCCTTTGGCCCACGGAGTTGGCACTGCGGCTGTCTGCTGGGCTTATCGCTGTGTTTGTACACTGCGTGCCAAGATTTAATCAATAGCCACTCTACCTTCCGCTAGGAGAGAAGGTCAAACTGACTTGAGCGTTAGTAGCTGATGCTAGAGAAGAGAAGAGAGGGAGACTAGGCTTGTCTTTCCTACTGCATGGTGGATGGATGGCCATGCTGTGTGAAACCAGGCTGCTGGGTAATTGCACGAGGTCTTGCCATTTACTGGCTTAACAGCAGCCAAAGTGTCTCACACAACATCATGAAGCATTTTGCTCTCCCTTTGTGTCCACTCTTTCACATCCCCGTTCAAGGATGCTGTTGACAGCAGCCATGTCTGTTCTTCCATGAATGATTCTATGATGACGGTCTAATTTGGAGAGCCCTCCAACAGCTGACTGGTATTGTTGGGCCACTATCAGACTGCCTGGGCAAGCCTTCATTATCATCTGTATGAGCTGAGAGCACAATATCACATACAGCGACCGTACTAAGTGGAAGTCGTTTGGAACATACAGAGGGAATTGATGATCTCTAGTTCTGACATCTTGCTGTCACCCTGAATGCTGAGGAATGCTGTTTGTCTATATGTGAATACACTGCAGCGGCCTGGAATGTCATACACCAGACCTCGACTCAAACTTTCTGAAGGGTTGTGGGGTCATGCATGATCACTTTTGCTTGACCCTGGCTGCTCTGGTTGCTATGACAAGAAGCTGGCTTTTATTGGTCTTTGACCTCTATTCCAACATAGTTGGAAAGTGCTGATGTAGCTGGATGTGCATTTAGGGATATAAATGGGTCTGTTTCACCTGTTATATCTCAGCGAGGTTGGATCAATGGCTTGGCCTCTGACCCCAACAGTAGAGCAAGGAATTTATTCCACATGAAATTGAAGATAAAACGGTTTATCCGACCCCATGCTATTGAGCTGGCCTTTTATCTAGACCAATGAGATTCCTCTAGGTTGTTGTCCCAGTGCTTTATTGCATATCATGACCCCTATAGCAATGCCATCTCACCAGTGTTTAGTATAGTAATGACGAAAGAATGGAGTGGGCTGGATAAATGGTAGGTATGGCTAGTGTGATGGAGACAGTGGCCATTGTCATTAACATACATTATCTTAAGTGGAATTGGAGGCCATAGCCTATGTGTGGTAGAAAGATAATTCAGTAGAATGTTTGTCAGATGGTGGTGTATTTTCCAAGTTGACTTATTATAATGCAGGCATAAAAAGAGCAGATTTGCTCAGTCAGAGATAATATTTATTTTTGAAATTGGAAATCGCTCACACCTTTAAGGCTTAACGCTCTCTCAATATTGTGGAGCGGCTCTGTGAGCTACTTTATATTCACGGGCCCGCAGATAGAATGACTGAGTGGTGAGAGAGGAGAGGGGTGCTTTATGGACAGGAGGATATCACCCAGCATGGCTTATGTTGTCACTTAGCTGGCAGCAGCTCTCTCTCAGCCTCAGATACAACACCTCTGCCTCCTCTCTCATCCTCTCTCTCCTGCTGCACTCACCTATAATAGATAGATCTTCTCCATCATCAACAACCCTGTCCTCACATACCGAGGCATCGGCACCAGAGGAGAGGTGGTACTGTTAGCAGACCCACAGGTCTCACAGGCACTTAGCTCCAGTGGTGGGCTAGGTAGGTAGTGGTGGTGCAGTCTGGGAAGGAAGGCTCTGCTGAGGGAGAGTGGGTACTGTAGGTGCTGCCTTGCAGTGTGGGAGTCATGTGGAGGTGGTTGGGAGAGTGAGTTATCGAGTGACAGAGGAAAAGGGATGCGTTCTCAAATGGATCCGCTGCAGCAGACACGCTCGTTTTCTCCTTCTCAGAGAAATCTAATCCAAGCCACAGAGCTCTGCACTGCCGTCTTTCTCGCTCTTTCTGCCGCCCGACAATGAATATTTACTAACCACTACTTTCTAGATGACTCCATGGATGGAGGACTGTGCATGTAAAAAAGTATCTGTTTCATTTTTGTGTCAGTCCTCCTCTCCCATGGGGCCAAGGAAGAGGAAAAGAATAAATAGTTTTCTAAAAGTGTTCAGGTTTTTTAATAGGTCAGAATACACTTTTCTGACAGTGTAATTGCTTTCCATTGCTAGACCCATAGTGGGGAGTTGGGACCCTGGAAGGAAGAAGAGAGAAAAGAGGAGAGATAGAAAGAGATAAGGAAGGGGAGAGAGAGAGAGAGAGAGAGAGAGAGAGAGAGAGAGAGAGAGAGAGAGAGAGAGAGAGAGAGAGAGAGAGAGAGAGAGAGAGAGAGAGAGAGAGAGAGAGAGAGAGAGAGAGAGAGAGAGAGAGAGAGAGAGAGAGAGAGAGAGAGAGGAGAGAGAGGAGAGGAGAGGGAGAGAGAGAGAGAAGAGAGAGAGAGAGAGAGAGAGAGAGAGAGAGAGAGAGAGAGAGAGAGAGAGAGAGAGAGAGAGAGAGAGAGAGAGAGAGAGAGAGAGAGAGAGAGAGAGGAGCGAGGTGTACAGTAGATCATTTGTTCGGAGAAAAGAATGAAAATTAATGAAAAGAGAGTTGCTCACCCTCTGAATGCAGCCAAGCTTGAAATTCACTTTGAGGGAAACTTAATTTGTTGTAAATGGGTGAAAAACATATTTAGGTAGAGGGAGGAGAGGCTGCGGCGCCTGTCTGTGGCAGATGAGGATGCTATGCTCTGAATGCTTCAGCTGAATGGGGAGGAAATGCATAGCCTGTTATTTTCATCCATTGCAGATGGATAGTCATTATTACTCCCTCCTATCACGTCATTTGGGATGAAAATGAAACATTTCAGAGAACTTCAGCCTGTCAAAAGTTACCTAGAAGGATAATAGTGTGTGGCCCAGTTGGCTTGGGGACAGATCCTATATGTCTGTGTGTCTAATTCCACAGGGGAAGATTATGTTGTGCTGGTTTAGAATCTTCAATACTGTATAGATCGATACAGCCAAATTTGTTTTCTGATAAGCTGGTGGCTATGGTATGGAATTACTGCCAGGCTATATAAATCAGAAACCTGGTCCGTTTTATCCCTGCCTGCAGTTATAGCCTAGACCTCAACATACATGTGAGGAGAATTTTCTATGAAGCGAATCATTTTACTCAGAAAGGCTGAACAAAGTGAAGTCCTTGACCCTGGTATACAGCACTCAGTAGCCCTCTCCACTGTTCCCATAGCATAGTAGTTGGAGCCAGACAGTTGGAGCTCTCTGAGTGGGTGTGTGGGTGAGATGTACTCCCATGGAATTGAATGTGAGGATAAGAGTCAATGAAGAGGAGCAGCCATCCCTGCAGTGCTTTCAACAGAACAACACTAAAGCCTATGAGACTTACATAAGTCTGATCTTCATTCCAGTCCTTCTTTCATGAGCCTGTCTATGACACAAGGCATCCTCAGATGCTGCTGATCACAGTATGGTAAACATGTGAGGAGAGGACATATTGTCCCTGTTGAATAAAACAACAAGAGGCAGTCTCACTATAAATTAAACACATAGGGCCTTGAGGCAGTCATAGGGAGGACAGCCCATGGGTGAGGGTGTGTGTTTAGGGCGGTCTGGGTTGGGGATGAGCAAGCATGGCCACTGAAGCGCTTTCTCTCTCTACGTGGTCCTGGGGTCCTCTACAGAATAGTGGCCTCCACCCTGGCCACAGGCCCTAACCCTACACTCCTTCGGGATCAGCCCCTCTACCTCGGCTCGGCCCAGTGCCCTGACGTGTGGGGACTGGAGACGACTGATAGCAAACATCTCCAGTCATCCTCCTCTGCCTCTCACACCCACCAGGCTCTTTATCCGCCCTGCACAGATACACTTGTCCATTCCACACTTCTCTTTTAACTCCCCTGTTGCACAAAAATGCATTTCTTCTCCTTTTTACCTGAAGTAAAGAAAAAAGGAAGGATGTGACGGGGCCCATTTTTCCTCCACTTTCTATTCACTCCTCTTCCTTTCTCCCTCAGCTCCCCCCAGCCCCAGTGCCTGTGTGTCTGCTCTTCTCCCCAACACTGGAGTGTCTGCCTGAGAGAGATGGATGCCAGCTCCTCTCTCTCCAAAGGCACAATGTCTCCTCTCTAGCACGCCTGCACCTGCATATTGTGATATAGTGCTTCTATTCACTGAGTCGATTGCCTTTAACGGAACCCAGGCAGACTGGGGAAATTGAAAGGGATTGTGGCCTGCTTTTCATCAGAGCAGGAGCGGCGCAGGCTGGAGGGTTTTGGGTCACGGGGGGCTCTGGGGGAGCTTGGCTGGAGAGGGGGCATGGAGGGTGGGGGGACGTGGATGTCAAGGAGATGGACTTGGATCTGCTGCCAGGTGGCATGGCAGTTGATTTCTGTCGATTCACTCCCATCTGCATGGCTATTCATCTCTTTGGCGCCGGTTATGTTAGGAAATACTGTACTGCTGAATGAAATTATTCTCAGGAGAGGAGAGTAAAAGTAGAAGCCGTTTGTTCTTCTATCGATTTGTTTCCATGTGGGAGTTCCTATTGATCAGTTAAGTATTGAAATAAAGAGGGAAGCGCAGAAAGAAAATACACATCTTCTTCAAGGAATATCTCATGTTTTTTCCATTTCATATCAATGTTTAGTTAATTCTTTAAACATGTCATGTTTAAGCTTTCCCTTTACGCCTTCATTCCTATTGGAGAGAATCACTAAATGTAATTACTGAATTTTTTATAAAATCCTTGGTCTTTCTAACGAGTTAGCAACACATTTACATTACGGTTGTTATCTCTGTGGAGTGGTAGATCGGCAGCTATATGCAAATGAGCAGTCAACTGTGAATGCTGCTAAATAAGAGAGAATACCTGAAAATGAAACCAGCTCTAAGAACAAAGAGATTTTTTTTTTTTTAAATGGAAACTAGCTATTGATATCAAAGGGAATTAAATGATTCGAATTAAAATGACAAACTATTGACAGGGTCATGTAGGATTCATGATGAGAACGGTGTGGTTCATATAGGGGACTTCTCTCTCTAGATGGTTTTCCCTGAAACTCTGTAGGCCATACAGTCGGTTATATCAGACTGTATCTGTGTGATCTACAGTAGTGAGTCTGATACGTTAGCCCCGATAGTCTCTGAATGGGAGCCATACGACAAGCTGTTTAAAGCTCAACATTTCTGCACACTTCACCAAATATACAATACTATATAACTGTAAGCCCTAGCTAATTTATACAAAACGTATCTTAATTTGTTTGTATGGTCAGTTTTACATTAGGTTGGACACTTCCGGTTATGTAAGATTTGTAAGGCGTTGATGTTTATTTCTGCGAGGGCAGAGTGAGAGGAGAGGGGCTGTGGCCAAAGAGGAGCATGGCTCCACCATGAATGGACCTTCCTATGATCAGTGCTACTGTAGCAGACACTTAATGATCTCTTTAGAATGTAATAATAAAAGAGAAGTGCATTAAGCCCCATCCCAATATAATTGGATTATGTTAAGATAAATTAGTCGTGTCACTTCCTTGCAGGGCTGTCTTTGGAAGTTTAGACCTGTCATATGTAATAACGTTTATGCCATTCCTGAAATATGTGTTCAATATTAGGGATTTGTGCATGAGTAGTGGTGACAGCCCTTCCCTATACCTTCTTGGTTTCTATGGAAACACCTTAGAGACGGGCAGATTTTAGCTTCCTGTCACCTATTATTTCTATAATGAATTGAAGACTTTTGTCCCATAAATACCTCTGTAACAGATCAATCTTCACATTTCCCCCCATTGCTACCACAGAACATGGAGGGAAAATAACAGTCTCATCCACATGCACAAAAGTGCTCTGTCATGAGAAAAATCTGATATCTATTCAGTGACTTACCCTCAGATGTTCCAGGACTTTTCCACATTGATTTGAAGGAGGTGAAGAGGCTGAGGGGTGAGGCTGAAAAGGGGATGGAGGGGCCACTTGAAAAGGAAATAACCTTTCGGACTGCGTGGATGTTAGATATAGCATCCCATAGATGCCCATTGTGGAGCCGTCAAGCTGCCACCCTATGATTTGAAACTTGCATTGGTGAGGCACAAAGCGGCTGCACTGGGCTTCCAGCGTCCATCTCTTTTCACTGAGCAATCAATAGTTGTCTTTGTCTCCTCGCTCTCCTCTTGACAGGCCTGCTTTTAAATGGCTGGTTTAACTAGTTACTTACAGGTCTCCTCAGCCTCCCATTTACATCCAAATCAATCACTCTAATGAAAATTAATGGCACAGTGAAAGCATAAGAATTGGCGTACAACAGTTCACTCTCCATGACAGACCTGTTTTTTCCCACACTATACTGTAAATGCACAATTACAGCACTGTTGTTGTTGTTTTTCTACATATCATTGACTCCTCACTTGGCTGTCTGTTTGAAGAATCGCTATTGGAATAGGATGTATTGGTCCATTCAGATTAGAGGCTAGTGTGCTGTAATGGGTGGTGTAAGTCTCAGTCAGCTCCATTCTGCAGAAAGCTGCAGGGCTTTCCTAATGATTCAATATATGAATGATGCTGATGAAGAGCATCGCCTCCCTCTCAAAGCCAGCCTGCTCAATCTGAGAGGAAGCAGCACTCCCATAGGACTGACTGACGCACACTGGTGAGGCAAAACAATATGACAGAACGATGGAAGCCCTCTGATTATAGAGCTTTGTCTCAACAATGATAACCTGTTTGAACTACAACTACAGGAATGATACATTGGATCGGTTTCGTGTGTGTCCATTAGATTTTTACCAACCGATGCGTAAAGCTCTGTCCTTGACCAGCTAGAGGAGATCCTAAGGCTAGGTTATACTGGCAAGGAACTGTGTTTATTTCAATATAACAAAAAAGGGCAGAAATTGTAAAGAATATGCCATTTATACCCCCAACAGTTTGTCTACGTTATTGAGAGTAAACTTATGCCCAGCCATTTGAAATAACTTGACATTGACTAAATTGTTGACTACATAATCATGTCAGTAATAGACCTGTTTTGTTCACGATAATCTGCTTCTTTATGTTCATTTTTCAGTAAATAAATTATAACTTTGGTTTAGAGTTATGAAGCCTGTGCATCTGAAGGAGCTGATTAAGGGCCCATCTGCATGTGAAATCACAGCAGTGCCATCAGAATGCCTTTAAATTCCATGGCTGATTTAAGTACCTTGCAAATGTAACTAGATAGATAACAAAGGAGCTATTAAATAACTGACAAAGTACCAAGGTAGAGGCAGGGAGGATTAGCCTTTAACTTCACATAAGATTAGATAGCCTTGAGTTCTAATTAAAATCCTCATTCCCCTTCTAAGGTAGTAATTTCGATCTAAAAGAGAGAAGAAAGTTTGATGTTTTGCAGACATCTTCTTCCCTGTTCACTTCCAAACCTGTTTCTATCTTTCTCTTTTCTTAGACTTGATCGAAATCAATGTTATCTCTTCCACCGGGTAACACTTTCTTGCCCTTCCTCTGCCTGAAAGTCAAATGCCTTAATTTAATTTACCAGAGAAACAGTCCACTACACACCAGCACACAGATAAAAAACATACATACTATGCGAACATACACACACACTCACATTTTTCCTCAATGTCCTGTGTGTTTACCTTTCAGATAAGGATTTCTGTCTAAAAAGTCATCCTCATTAATGCAACCTTGTCCTTTGCTCCTCCGGATGTTTCATGTCAGAGGCGGTAGGTATTGTCTTTAAAGAACAACAACAATCAGGTTGTTCTCCAGTGGAGAAGCCTTTACATTGAGCCACTGGTTAGTTGTGAAGGGTAAGCAGGCTGCATGAGCTGGTAAGAGGGACTGATTTGCATCTACATTAAGAAAATAACAATTAAGCTGATGGAGGAGAGATGGAGGCAACATTGACCCAAATGTTCAATAGCAGAGAGACAGACTGTTAAAAAGGAGTTTGACCCTGTTCTCGGTGCCTAGCCCAATTTAGTTAGGTAATTATTTCCTCTGTGCTTGTTGTGACAGAGGGATGTTTACCTTGCTTTTAAAACTTCTCCACCTCATGGTTTCAGTTTCCCTTCTCCCATTTTTCCAGCTCATTAAACCCAAACCATTATATTCTAGCAGAAAGCCTCACAGGCTGCTGTCTTAAATGAAAACAGTCAGAATTAAGCTGATGGGATGGATCACTGTGCCCAAGCAAAAAGTTATCATCACTGTTGCTTGATTTATTTTGCTCTGTTCACTACATGTATTTAGGATAGACCAGACTAGTCGTGAGGCTCACTGCAGTAACCATTACTCTACAAAAGAGGATTCTGATAGTCGACCCCTGAAATTAAACAGGCAATTTTACGTGGTAATTGGGTGGTAGGATATTGTATCAAGCCCTGTGCTAAGGACCATACACTATGGCCATTCAGACAAAAACCTTTTCTGTTTTCTTCCAAACATTTTAGCAGAGACGATAAAAGAGAAGAATTACCCAGAGTAAGTGTTCACTGAAAGTCTTATATGATAACTGGTAAGTAATATACTGTATGAGGCGAGGGACCTTCGTTTTCAATAAGAGTTCAGGTGCTAAAGAAACATGTAGCAAGGACAAATTTGTTGGCCTTATTGACTTATTTCTCTGCTCAATGTTATTTATCTAAGTGGGAAAACATGGTCACAACAAAACAGGATCTAAGGGTTTTCTTGCCTCAAGTCACAGTCAGATAGATAGTTATTGATAAAATGAAGCGTTTCTCTGGCCATTTGCAGTGATTTAAACAGAGAGAGGAAACTAACTCTCAGGAGACACAAGGACACCACCTCACCTCAGCCAGCTCCTCAGTTCATACATACAGGCTAAAACTGACACATAGCAGACACAGCACAGCCAGACTCGCCACTGTTTTATTAATCAGTTGAACTTGAAACCCCTTTTGAATTTGAAATTTACATCCGAAATGATAATATACTGTATCTCAGGGTTATTTAATAAGAATTCTCTCAGTTAGCATCATAGAGGCAGGGAGCTGTAATTGCCATAAACATAGTCTAATTAAAGGTCTTGGGTGTACAGTATGTGATATTTTTGACCCTGGCACATATCTGTGCATAAATACCATTTATAGCTTTAGTTAATTATCAGTATTTGTGCAGGGATTTAATAACTAGAGTAACCAACAGATGGCATTTTTCCACTGTTTGCTTTTTTATAGTGGATGTTTGGTGTCAAAGACACTGAGAAACCCAATGGGGGAACACTGAACAGTGATAGTCAGTGTTAGTCACCAGGATCAAACAGCAGGACAGCCTGATGACACATCTCACCACTGGCTTTTTTACCCACCGTAGTCCTACCGTTTGGAGCTACTTTTCCTCCCCAACCCTCTCCGGTTCTCCACTTTGAACTCCACTTCTCAGGCTGTTAATGAATGTTTTAATGGGGAAAATTGTAAACGTGTAATGGTGGTAGACCAGAGAGCCAATTAGTCATGAAGACTCATCTTTCCCAGAGGTTGTTTAGAGAGGTAGCATGAACATTATATAGATCCGTATGGATAATATCCCTGCAGTACTGTACCTAATGCATATTCCTCTCATTTGTAACATTTCCCTATGTAACCTATGGCTCACTTTACATGTACAATGGGGTCCGAAATTATTGACACCTTGAAATAAATTAGCAAAAATGACTATCAAATAAATATTTCAAATACTGAGCTATATTGTATGCTCAAAAAAATTGTGAAATCATATTATTTTATACTAATGCAATTGCTCAGAGAAAGAGATTTGTTAACCAAGTAATAATTCAATATTTGAATTATTTAATTTATACAGTCATTTTTGCTCTTCTTTATCAAGGGTGTCAATAATTAAGGACCCCACTGTACATCATCATGTTAGTGATTAGGTATGTTAGACTGCTGAAAAGAAAAGGCATCGTTTTATTGCCTTATTGACTTATTTCTCTGCTATTTATTTATCTAAGAGGGAAACATGGTCACAACAAACCAGGATCTAAGGGTTTTCTTGCCTCAAGTCACAGTCAGATAGATAGTTATTGATAAAATGAAGTATTTCTCAAGCTAACTTTACGTTTCATACAGTATAGGTGAATAGGTGAATGCACCAATTTGTAAGTCGCTCTGGATAAGAGCGTCTGCTAAATGACTTAAATGTAAATGTAAGTATAGATAAGTGGCAGACATACGACGTTCGAAAAGTATTCAGACCCCTTCCCTTTTTCCACATTTTGTTACGTTACAGCCTTATTCTAAAATTCATTAAATACATTTTTTCCCTCATGAATCTAAACACAATATCCCACAATGACAAAGCGAAAATATTTTTATTTTATTTATTTTTTTACATTTGAGCAAATGTATAACAAATACAAAACAGAAATACCTTATTTACATAAGTATTCAGACCCTTTGCTATGAGACTCGAAATAGAGTTCAAGTTCAACTGTTTCTATTGATCATCTTTGAGATGTTTCTACAACTTGATTGGAGTCCAGCTGTGGTAAATTAAATTGATTAAACATGATTTGGAAAGGCACACACCAGTCTATATAAGGTCCCACAGTTGACAATGCAAGTCAGAGCAAAAACCAAGCCATGAGGTCGAAGGTATTGTCCGTAGAGCTCCGAGACAGAATTGTGTCGAGGCACAGATCTGGGGAAAGGTACCAAAACATTTCTGCAGCAGGTCCCCAAGAACACAGTGGCCTCCATCATTCTTAAATGGAAGAAGTTTGGAACCACCAAGACTCTTACTAGACTAAACAATTGGGGGAGAAGAGCCTTGGTCAGGGAGGTAACCAACAACCCGATGGTCACTCTGACAGAGCTCTAGAGTTCCTCTGTGGAGATGGGAGATCCTTCCAGATGGACAACCATCTCTGCAGCACTCCAACAATCAGGTCTTTATGATAGAGTGACCAGATGGAAGCCACTCCTCAGTAAAAGGCACAACAGCCCGCTTGGAGTTTGCCAAAAGATTTTCTGGTCTGATGAAACCAAGATTGAACTCTTTGGCCTGAATGCCAAGCGTCACATCTGGAGGAAACCTGGCACCATCCTTACGGTGAAGCATGGTGGTGGCAGCATCATGCTGTGGGGATGTTTTTCAGCTGCAAGGACTGGGAAACTAGTCAGGATTGAGGGAAAGATGAACGGAGCAAAATACAGAGAGATCTTTAAAAACCTGCTCCAGCGCGCTCAGGACCTCAGATTGGGGCGACGGTTCACCGTTCACCTTCCTAAGCACACCGACGATACAATACAGGAGAGGCTCTGGGACAAGTGTCTGAATGTCCTTGAGTGAACCAGCCAGAGCCTGGACTTGAACCCGATTTAACATCTCTGGAGAGACCTGAAAATATCTGTGCAGCGACGCTCACCATCCAACCTGACAGACCTTGAGAGGATCTGCAGAGAGGATTTGGATAAACTCCCCAAATACAGGTGTGCCAAGCTTGTAGCGTGATACCCAAAAAGACTCAAGGCTGTCATCGCTGCCAAAGTTGCTTCAACAAAGTACTGAGTAAAGGGTCTGAATACTTATGTAAATGTTTTTTATTTGTAATCAATTTGCTAACATTTCAGAACCCTGTATTTTGCTTTCTCATTATGGGGTATTGTGCATAGATTAATCCATTGAATCCATTTTAGACTGTGTTGAAAATGTCAAGAGGTCCGAATACTTTCCGTATGCACTGTAACTTAGGTTAGGTTTGGTTAGATTGCTAACTATATATATACAGTGTAAGTCAGAAGTTTACATACACCTTAGCCAAATACATTTAAACTCAGTTTTTTCACAATTCCTGACATTTAATCCTAGTAAAAATTCCCTGTCTTAGGTCAGTTAGGATCACCACTTTATTTTAAGAATGTGAAATGTCAGAATAATAGTAGAGAGAATTATTTATTTCAGCTTTTATTTCTTTCATCACATTCCCAGTGTGTCAGAAGTTTACATACACTCAATTAGTATTTGGTAGCATTGCCTTTAAATTGTTTAACTTGGGTCAACCGTTTCGGGTAGCCTTCCACAAGCTTCCCACAATAAGTTGGGTGAATTTTGACCCATTCCTCCTGACAGAGCTGGTGTAACTGAGTCAGGTTTGTAGGCCTCCTTGCTCGCACACGCCTTTTCAGTTCTGCCCACAAATGTTCTATAGGATTGAGGTCAGGGCTTTGTGATGGCCACTCCAATACCTTGACTTTGTCGTCCTTAAGCCATTTTGCCACAACTTAGGAAGTATGCTTGTGGTCATTTTCCATTTGGAAGACCCATTTGCGACCAAGCTTTAACTTCCTGACTGATGTCTTGAGATGTTGCTTCAATATATCCACATCATTTTCCTGCTTGATGATGCCATCAATTTTGTGAAGTGCACCAGTCCCTCCTGCAGCAAAGTACCCCCACAACATGATGCTGCCAACCCCGTGCTTCACGGTTGTGATGGTGTTCTTCGGCTTGCAAGCATCCCCCTCTTTCCTCCAAACATAACGATGGTCATTATGACCAAACAGTTTTCATCAGACCAGAGGACATTTCTCCAAAAAGTACGATCTTTGTCCCCATGTGCAGTTGTAAACCGTAGTCTAGCTTTTTTATGGTGGTTTTGGAGCAGTGGTTTCTTCCTTGCTGAGCGGCCTTTCAGGTTATGTCGATATAGGACTCGTTTTACTGTGGATATAGATCATTTTGTTCCTGTTTCCTCCAGCATCTTCACAAGGTTCTTTGCTATTGTTCTGGGATTGATTTGCACTTTTCGCACCAAAGTATGTTAATCTCTAGGTGACAGAATGCGTCTCCTTCCTGAGCGGTATGACGGCTGCATGGTCCCATGGTGTTTATACTTGCGTACTATTGTTTGTACAGATGAACGTGGTACCTTCAGGCATTTGGAAATTGCTCCCAAGGATGAACCAGACTTGTGGAGGTCTACAATTGTTTTTCTGAGGTCTTGGCTGATTTCTTTTGATTTTCCCATGATGTCAAGCAAAGAGGCACTGAGTTTGAAGGTAGGCCTTGAAATACATCAACAGGTACACCTCCAATTGACTCAAATGATGTCAATTAGCCTATCAGAAGCTTCTAAAGCCATGACATCAAGTTAAATAATCTGTCTGTAAACAATTATTGGAAAAATTACTTGTGTCATGCACAAGGTAGATGTCCTAACCGACTTGCCAAAACTATAGTTTGTAAACCAGACATTTGTGGATGACTCCAACCTAAGTGTATGTCATTAACACATTTGTGACAAATAGAAAATATGGAGTGGCTGTGGATCCAACTTTTCCCTGACCTTTTTTTTCCAGACTAAAGATCCCGAAGCTTCTTCGCATGTGTTTCTTTCCCTCTACTTTACGCACACATTTTTGTGGTCTCCTTCCCTTCACATTTCTCACTGTGAATCGTGAATTTTAATTCTTCGAGTTTTACCAGTGAAACGTCCATGCAGTATCTTGCATACCAACCATTTGATCTTAATCAGTTTCATGGGGATATGCATTCAGAATTTTAGGGCAGATGGTGTTAACAAACTGTAGCATAATCTAGATGTGTATTTTGCCTAGGCGCGCACTATTGAGAAAAAAATGCGTTGGGTTTTTCGTTTTACTGTAATGTTATAGGCTACTACAGCCTATAAAATAACTGTTATTTTGTGAATCCTTTATTTCTCATTGTGCGTTTTTATAGCCTGCCCCATCCATCATTCTTTCTAATTTACCACTCTTTCTCTCCGTCTACGCTGGGATGTCAAAAGGCTTATGGCCCTATAAACCTGAGAGAAGGTAGCAAATGGAGCCGAATAGTCAGGTGCAGGTTGGGCCCTTATCAATAGAGCAGGACTGCCAGTAATTAGTAGCATAATCACCTTGGTAATTTAACCAGTGCTCACTGTCACGCCCTGCTTTCTCTGCTCTCTGCTTCAGCAGGGCTGGGGACGGGAAAGACACTGCAGTACCATCAGGGTTCCAGGACACGTATCTCTGTGTCTTTCTCTCTTTTGTATCTATCGATCGATCTATCTATCTGCCTATCTACACTGAACAAAAATATAAACGGAAAATGTAAAGTCTTCGTCCCATGTTTCATGAGTTGAAATAAAAGATCCCAGAAATTCTACATTACACTTGAAAAGCGTATTTCTCTCAAATTTTGTGCACAAATTTGTTTACATCCCTGTTGGTGCAGTTTTGTCACACAACACAATGCCACAGATGTCTCAAGTGTTGAGGGCGCGTGCAATTGGCATGCTGTCTGCAGGAATGTCCACCAGAGTTGTTGGCAGAGAATTTAATATTCATTTCTCTATGCCGTTTTAGAGAATTTGGCCGTACGTCCAACTGTCCTCACAACTGCAGACCACGTGTATGGCGTTGTGTGGGCGAGCGGTTTGTTGATGTAAACGTTATGAACAGAGGGCCCCATGGTGGCGGTGGTGTTATAGTATGGGCAGGCATAAGCTACGAACATCGAACACATTTGTGTTTTATTGATGGCAATTTGAATGCACATACTATGACGAGATCCTGAGGCCCATTGTCGTGCCATTCATCCTCCATTGTCGTGCCATTCATCCTCCATTGTCGTGCCATTCATCCTCCATTGTCGTGCCATTCATCCTCCATTGTCGTGCCATTCATCCTCCATTGTCGTGCCATTCATCCTCCATTGTCGTGCCATTCATTCTCCATTGTCGTGCCATTCATCCTCCATTGTCGTGCCATTCATTCTCCATTGTCGTGCCATTCATCCTCCATTGTCGTGCCATTCATTCTCCATTGTCGTGCCATTCATCCTCCATTGTCGTGCCATTCATCCTCCATTGTCGTGCCATTCATTCTCCATTGTCGTGCCATTCATCCTCCATTGTCGTGCCATTCATTCTCCATTGTCGTGCCATTCATCCTCCATTGTCGTGCCATTCATCCTCCATTGTTGTGCCATTCATCCGCCATTGAAGTGGAACGGGACAACATTCCAAAGGCCACAATCAACAGCCTGATCAACTCTATGCGAAGGAGATGTGTCACGCTGCATGAGGAAATGGTGGTCACACCAGATACGGACTGTTTTTCTGATCCATGCCAATAAAGTACCTATTTTTTAAGGTATCTGTGACCAACATATGCATATCTGTATTCCCACTCATGTGAAATCCATAGATTAGGACCTAATTAATTTATTTCAATTGACTGATTTCCTTATATGAACTGTAACTCTTTGGAATTGTTCCATGATGCGTTTATGTTTTGGTTCAGTATATCTATCTATCTATCTATTTACAGTTCATTCATAAAATATTCAGACCCCTTGACTTTTTCCACATTTTGTTACGTTACAGCCTTATTCTAAAATGGATTAAATCAGTTTTTTTTTATCTCATCAATCTACACACAATACCCCAAAATGACAAAGCAAAAACAGGTTTTTAGAAATTGTAGCAAATTTATTAAAAAGGAATAACTGAAATATCACATTTACATAAGTATTCAGACCCTTCCTTTACTCAGTACTTTGTTGAAGCACCTTTGGCAGCGATTACAGCCTCGAGTCTTCTTGGGTATGATGCTACAAGCTTGACACACATGTATTTTGGGAATTTCTCCCATTCTTATCTGCAAATCCTCTCAAGCTCTGTCAGGTTGGATGGGGAGCATCGCTGCACAGATATTTTCAGGTCTCTCCAGATATGTTTGATCGGGTTCAAGTCCGGGCTCTGGCTGGGCCACTCAAGGACATTCGGAGACTTGTCCTGAAGCCATTCCGGCGTTGTCTTCAAATCAAATCAAATGTTATTTGTCACATGTGCCGAATAGAACAGGTGTAGACCTTACATTGAAATGCTTACTTACAAGCCCTTAACCAACAATTCAGTTTTAATAAAATACCAAAAAAGAGATAAAGTAAGAGATAAAAATAACAAATAATTAAAGAGCAGCAGTAAAATAACAATAGCGGGGCTTTATACAGGGGGTACCGGTACAGAGTCAAAGTGCGGGGGCACCGGTGTCGAGGTAATTGAGGTAATATGTACATGTAGTTATTAGTTATGAGTTATTAAAGTGACTATGCATAGATAATAACAGAGAAGCAGCAGGGTAGAAGAGGGTGGGGGGGCAATGCAAATAGTCTGGGTATGTCACAATCTTGGAAATGAGCGGACCAAGGCGCAGCGTGCATTGAGTTCCACATCTTTTTAATACAAATTGAAACTAGAAACAAAACAACAAAACTTACAAAGACCGTGAAGACGTAGTGCCCAAACACACTAGCACAAACAATATCCCACAAACACAGGTGGGAAAAATATCTACTTAAATATGATCCCCAATTAGAGACAACCAGCTGCCTCTAATTGGGAACCATACAAAACACCAACATAGAAAATATAAACTAGAACACAACATAGAAATGTTAAACTAGAATACCCCCTAGTCACACCCTGACCTACTACACCATAGAGAAACAAGGGCTCTCTATGGTCAGGGCGTGACAGTACTCCCCCCCCCCCCCCAAAGGTGCGTACTCCGGCCGCAAAACCTGAAACCAAATGGGGGGGGGAGGGGGGTGATTAGTGTCGGTGGCGGCTCCGGTGTAGGTCGTAGCCCCCGCCCAGACCCCGGATCCGGACTGAACGCCATGCCTGGGCTGGGCATCGGCACAAAGGAGGACTCCGACCATGGAGCTGGGTTGGACGCCGTGTCTGCACGCCGTGCCTGGACTGGGAACCGGCGCAAAGGAGGACTCCAGCCATGGAGCTGGGTTGGGCGCCGTGCCTGGACTGGGTACCGGCGCAGAGGAATGCTCCGGCTTTGGAGCTGGACTGGACGCCGCGCCTGGACTGGGCATCGGCGCAGAGGGAGGCTCCTGCCATGGAGCGGGACTGAACGCCGTGCCTGGATTGGGCACCGGCGCAGAGGAGGACTCCTGCCATGTAGCGGGACTGGACGCCATGCCTGGACTGGCCACCGGCGCAGAGGAAGACTCCTGCCCTGGAGCAGGACTGGACGCCGTGCCTGGACTTGGCACCGGGGCAGTAGAAGCTCCGGCCATGGAGTGGGACTGAACACCGTGCCTGGACTGGGCATCGGCGCAGAGGAAGGCTCCTGCCTTGGAGCTGGGTTGGACGCCGTGCCTGGACTCTCGGGACCGTTGACCGTCGCTGGAGGTTCCGGACTGTGGACCGTCGCAGGAGGTTCCGGACTGTGGACCGTCGTAGGAGGTTCCGTACTGTGGACCGTCGCAGGAGGTTCCGGACTGTGGACCGTCGCAGGAGGTTCCGGACTGTGGACCGTCGCAGGAGGTTCCGGACTGTGGATCGTCGCAGGAGGTTCCGGACTGTGGACCGTCGCAGGAGGTTCCGGACTGTGAACCGTCGTCGGAAGCTCTGGACTGTGAATGCGCACTGGAGGCCTAGTGCGTGGAGCTGGTACAGGTGGCACCGGACTGGGGACACACACTTCAGGGCGAGTGCGGGGAGCAGGCACAGGACGGACCGGACTGGGGAAGCGCACTAGAGGCCTGATGCGTGGAGCCGGCACAGTTTGCACCGGACTGGTGACACGCTCTTCAGGGTGAGTATGAGGAGCAGGCACAGGACGTACCAGACTGGGGAGGCGCACTGGAGGCCTGATGCGTAGAGTCGGCACAGGTGGCACTGGACTGGTGACACACACTTCAGGGCGAGTGCGGAAGCTGGCACAGGACGTACCGGACTGGGGAGGCGCACTGGAGGCCTGATGCGTGGAGCCGGCACAGGTGGCACCGGACTAGTTACACGCACTTCAGGCCGAGGGCGGGGAGGAGGCACAGGATGTACCGGAATGAGGAGACGCACTGGATACCTGGTATGTGGAGCCGGCACAGGTGGCACCAGACTGGTGACACGCACTTCAGGGCTAGTGTGGGAAGCTGGCACAGGACGTACCGGACTGGGAAGGCGTACTGGAGGCCAGATGCGTGAAACCGGTGCAGATGGCACCGGACTGGTGTCACGCTCTTCAGCACGCCTGTGCTGCAGCATTCTCATCGCTACTACCTCTCTCCGGAATCTTTCATCAAATTCCTCCTCCGACTCCCAAACAGGCTCTGGCACTCACCGCTGCTCGACCCGCCAAGGAAGGGTCTCGTGTACTCTCATGTCCTCCCAAGTCCGAAACTTCCTTACCTCATTTTCACGCTGCTTGGTGGGATATTCTGTCACTGCTGTCGTAAGAACGGGACCAAGGCGCAGCAGATGTTGAGTTCCACATATTTAATTCAAAGAGAAACTAGAACAAAACAAAATATATCAATAAACGAACAACTAAACGTGACTACGTGGTGCACATGCACAAACACAAAACAATATCTCACAAACACAGGTGGGAAAAATATCTACTTAAATATGATCCCCAATTAGAGACAACGATTACCAGCTGCCTCTAATTGGGAACCATACAAAACACCAACATAGAAATTTTAAACTAGAATACCCCCTAGTACCCCCCTAGGGTAATACCTCCTAATACCCCCCTGACCTACTACACCATAGAGAAACAAGGGTTCTCTATGGTCAGGGCGTGACAGGGTAGCATTTGATAAGATGTTCAGGAGTCTTATGACTTGGGGTAGAAGCTAGAAGCCTCTTGGACCTAGACTATGCTACCGCTTGCCATGCGGTAGCAGAGAGAACAGTCTATGACTAGGGTGGCTGGAGTCTTTGACAATTTTTATGGCCTTCCTCTGACACCGCCTGGTATAGAGGTCCTGGATGGCAGGAAGCTTGACCCCGGTGAAGTACTGGGCCGTATGCACTACCCTCTGTAGTGCCTTTGGTCGGAGGCCGTGCAGTTGTCATTACAGGCAGTGAGGCAACCCGTCAGTATGCTCTTAATGGTGCAGCTGTAGAACCTTTTGAGGATCTGAGGACCCATGCCAACTCTTTTCAGTCTCCTGAGGAGGAATAGGTTTTGTCGTGTCCTCTTCACGACTGTCTTGGTGTGCTTGGACCATGTCAGTTTGTTGGTGATGTGGACGCCAAGGAACTTGAAGTTCTCAACCTGCTCCACTGCAGCCCCGTCGATGAGAATTGGGGCGTGCTCGGTCCTCCTTTTCCTGTAGTCCCCAATCACCTCCTTTGTCTTGATCACGTTGAGGGAGAGGTTGTTGTCCTTGCACTATACGTCTCTCAGGTCTCTGACCTCCTCCCTATTGGCGGTCTCATCGTTGTCGATGATCAGGCCTACCGCTGTTGTGTCAACGGCAAACTTAATGATGGTGTTGGGGTCGTGCCTGGCCGTGCAGTCATGAGTGAACAGGGAGTACAGGAGGGGACTGAGCACGCACCCCTGAGCGGCCCCCATGTTGAGGATCAGTGTGCCGGATATGTTGTTACCTACCCTTACCACCTGGGGGGGGCGGCCCGTCAGGAAGTCCAGGATCCAGTTGCAGAGGGAGGTGTTTAGTCCCAGGGTCCTTAGCTTAGTGATGAGCTGTGGTGTTGAACACCTGAGCTGTAGTCAATGAATAGCATTTTCACATAGGTGTTCCTTTTGTCCAGGTGGGAAATGGCAGTGTGGAGTGCAATAGAGATTGCATCATCTGTGGATCTGTTGGGGCTGTAAGCAAATTGGAGTGGGTCTCGGGTTTCTGGGATAATGATATTGATTTGAGCTTGACCAGCCTTTCAAAGCATTTCATGGCTACAGACGTGACTGCTACAGGTCGGTAGTCATTTAGGCAGGTTTCCTTCGTGTTCTTGGGCACAGGGACTATGGTGGTCTGCTTGAAACATGTTGGTATTACAGACTGAGACAGGGAGAGGTTGAAAATGTCAGTGAAGACACTTGCCAGTTGGTCAGCGCATGCTCAGGGTACACGTCCTGGTAATCCGTCTGGCCCTGCGAATGTTAACCTCTTACTCACATCGGCTGTGGAGAGCGTAATCACACAGTTGTCCGGAACAGCTGATGCATGTTTCAGTGTTACTTGCCTCGTGTCACGCCCTGACCGTAGAGATCCTTTTTATGTCTCTATTTTGGTTGGTCAGGGCGTGAGTTTGGGTGGGCATTCTATGTCTGGTGTTCTATGTTGTCCTTGTTTTGTCCTTTGTTTTGTTTTGTCCTTGTTTTTCTATGTGTTTGGCCTGGTATGGTTCCCAATCAGAGGCAGCTGTCTTTCGTTGTCTCTGATTGAGAACCATACTTAGGTAGCCTGTTCCCACCTGTGTCTGTGGGTAGTTGTTTTCTGTTTTGTGTGTCGTCACCTTACAGAACTGTTCGTTTGTCATGTTTGTTGTTTTGTTCAGTGTTCAGTTGATTGATTAAAATATGAACACGACGACGTTCGTTACACCTCGAAGCAAGCATAGAAGTTATTTATTTTGTCTGGTAGGCTCGGGTCACTGGGCAACTCTCAGCTGTGCTTCCCTTTGTAGTCTGTAATAGTATGCAAGCCCTGCCACATCCAACGAGCTTCGGAGCCAGTGTAGTACAATTCATTCTTGGTCCTATATTTACACTTTGCCTGTTAGATGGTTCGTCTGAGGGATTTCTTATAAGACTCCCGCTCCTTGAAAGCAGCAGCTCTACCCTTTAGCTCAGTGTAAATGTTGCCTGTAATCCATGGCTTTCAGTTGGGGTATGTAGTACAGTCACTGTGGGGACGACATACCAGTCTGTGCTAGCAAAACAGTCTTGTAGTTTTTCATCTCTTTCATCTAATAATTTTTTTATAGACCTAGTTACTGGTGCTTCCTGCTTAAATGTTTGCTTGTAAGCAGGAATCAGGAGGGTAGAATTATGGTCAGATTCGCCAAATTGAGGGCTAGGGAGAGCTTTGTACACATCTCTGTGTGTGGAGTAAAGGTGGTCTAGAGTTTTTTTCCCCTCTGGTTGCACATTTAACATGCTGATAGAAATTAGGTAAAACTGATTTAAGTTTCCCTGCATTAAAGTCCCTGGCCACTAGGAGCCCTGCCTCTGGATGAGCATTTTCCTGTTTGCCTATGGCAATATACAGCTCATTGAGTGCAGTCTTAGAGCCAACGTCGCTCTGTGATGGTATGTAGACAGCTACAAAAATACAGATGAAAACTCTCTAGGTATATAGTGTGGTCTACAGCTTATCATGGTACTCTACCTCAGGCGAGCAAAACCTTGAGACTTCCTTAGATATCGTGCACCAGCTGTTGTTTACAAGTATACATAGGCCGCTGTCCCGTGTCTTACCAGAGGCTGCTGTTCTATCCTGCTGATAGAGTATAATCTGCCAGCTGTATGTTGTTAATGTCGTCGTTCAGCCACAACTCAGTGAAACACAAGATATCTCTGTTTTTAATGTTCCATTGGTATGAAATATATTCTTTCAATTCGTCCCATTTATTTTCCAGCGAATGAACGTTGGCTAACAGTACAGATAGCAAAGGCAGATTAGCAACTCGTTTCCTGATCCTCACAAGGCACCCAGATCTCTTTCCACGAAATCTCAGTTTATTTCACCTGTGATTGATGGGGATGTGGGCCTGTTCGGGTGTTTGGAGTATATCCTTACCGTCCGACTCATTAAATAAAAAAATCGCTGTTCTGATGTTCAGAAGCTCTTTTTAGTCATAAGAGACGGTAGCAGCAACATTATGTACAAAATAAGTTACAAACAATGCGGAAAAACAAACAAAATAACACGGTTGGTTAAGAGCCAATAACATGGCAGCCAACCTCTCCTGTGCCATCACTCCTGCGGCGTTGCCTTGGCTGTGTGCATAGGGTCTTTGTCATGTTAGAAGGTGAACCTTCGCCCAGGTCAGAGGTCCTGAGTGCTCTAGAGACGGTTTTCATCACGGATCTCTCTGTACTTTGCTCCGTTCATCTTTCCCTCGATCATGACTAGTCTCCCAGTCCCTGCCGCTGAAAAACATACCCACAACATGATGCTGCCACCACCATACTTCACCGTAGAGATGGTGCCAGATTTCATCCAGGCGTGACGCTTAGCATTCAGGCCAAAGAGTTCAATCTTGCTTTAATCAGATCAGAGAATCTTGTTTCTCATGGTCTGAGAGTCCTTTAAGTGCCTTTTGACAAACTCCAAGAGGGCTGTCATGTGCCTTTTTGTTACGGCCGTCGAATGAAGTAGACCAAAGCGCAGCGTGGTGAGCGTACATATTCCTTTTTTATAAGGATAACGCTGACAAAAACAATAAACAATACAAAACAACCGTGCAACTTAAGGGCTATGTGCCAGAAACAAAGTTAACTTCCCACAACGAAAGGAGGGAAAAAGTTCTACCTAAGTATGGTTCCCAATCAGAGACAACTGGTCTCCAGTGCGTCTCCTCGGCCAGGGGTATACTGCACCAGCCCTACGCACGGTGTCCCCAGTTCGCCAGCTGTCCCTGATTGAGAACCATACCCGGCCAAAACATAGAAATACAAAAAACATAGAAAATAAAACATAGAATGCCCACCCCAAATGACACCCTGACCAAACCAAATAGAGACAAAAAAGGCTATCTAAGGTCAGGGCGTGACACTTTTACTGAAGAGTGGTTTCCGTCTGGCCACTCTACCATGAAGGCCTGATTGATGTAGTGCTGCAGAGATGGTTGTCCTTCTGAAAGGTTCTCCCATCTCCACAGAGGAACTCTGGAGCTCTGTCAGAGTGACCATCGGGTTCTTGGTCACCTTCCTGACTAAGGCCCTTCTCACCTGATTGCTCAGTTTGGCCAGGCGGCCAGCTGTAGAAAGAGTCTTGGTGGTTCCAAACTTCATCCATTTAAGAATGATGGAGGCTACTGTGCTCTAGCGGACCTTCGATGCTGCAGAATTTTTTTTGTACCCTTCCCTAGATCTGTGCCTCGACACAATCCTGTCTCGCAGCGCTACTGGCAATTCCTTCGACCTCATGGCTTGGTTTTTGCTCTGACATGCACTGTCAACTGTGGGACCTTATATAGACAGCTGTGTGCTTTTCCAAATCATGTCCAATCAAGTTGTAGAAATATCTCAAGGAAACATCTCAAGGAAACATCTCAAGGAAACATCTCAAGGATGATCAATTGAAACAGGATGCACCTGAGCTCAATTTTGAGTCTCATAGCAAAGGGTCTTAATACTTATGTGAATAATATATTTTTTTCATTTTTTTCATTTGTAATATAATTGCAAAAATGTCTAAAAACCTGTTTTGGCTTTGTCAATATGGAGTATTGTGTGTAAATTGCTGAAGATTTGTATTTATTTCATCCATTTTAGAATAAGGCTATAACATAACAAAATGTGGAAAAAGTGAAGGGGTCTGAAAACTTTCCGAATGCGCTATCTATCTATCTCGCGCTCTCTGTCTTTTTTTTCTGCATCTGTCGATCTCTGGCTCTCTGTCCCTGTCTCTTTCATTCTGTCTGTGCTTCTCTCTCTCTCGCTCTGTCATTCTCTCTCTTTTTTCTCTCCAGGTCTCTTTCCCTCTCCTCTCTCTCTTTGCCCGCTCCGGCTGCACAAACTTAGCACAACTTGGGGAATTCTTCTCATTAGCCGCTGGCCCATGTGACTGGAGGGTGGCTGAACTCGGGCTCAGAGAGTAAATGATCTGTTTAAGGATTGATGTTTAATACTGGTCAATTTATGCAAAATGAAGCTGTGGGAAGGATAAGCACGCCAGTGGAGGCAATAAAGCCAATGACCCTGTCTTCAGTGTGGGGTTATCACTGGGGCTGATGGAACCATGCCCACAGAAAGCAAATTTACACTATTGTCTGGATACGTGCTCTCTGGGAGAGAGACAGTACTTTAACTCTCCTAGCATTGATTCTACCCTCTGTAATATTCAGTACGTGTGCACAACTGAATTCTTGCCTTTTTAAATGATACCATACGATTTTGCAGAGGAGAGGGTTATTACTCCTCAATTTGACATTTTATGGTTAGTATGAATTGTAAGCAATGACTGATGTGAACCTCAATTCCTGGGAATACTTTGGCAAAACTCAATATTCCTTCAGTTACAGAGGCTACATTTTCTGCTCTATAATGTGTGTTAAAACATGGATTATGATTACAGAGCTAGGTGCCGGGCGGCGTACATTTCTTTGTTGCTGCTCCTCCATCTTAGAGTAAGCAGATGATGTGGCAAAGCCAAAGCGGATTGGAGATGTGAGTGGTAGGAAGCTGGAGGAGCAGCTGTCTTTCTGTATGTGGTGCGGATTGTGTGTATGTGTGCCAGCAGGGCCTGGGGAGATATAGTGAATGCATACACACTGATGGAGCCTCGTGGGACAGCCTGGCATGCGCCTCTCCTGCTCTCCTCTATAATATGATTTGTCCTGGCTATTGATACCTCGAACCCCCCTCTTCCAATTTCCACACCAACTCAATTAGCATCTCGTCAATAATGCTCAGCATTTCATTTTGCTGCTTTAATTAACAAATTCAATTTGCTCGAACCACTGTGAAAACAAATTAAAAGCGTGCAAAATGAAAGCCTGCAGCTCCAAGGATGTGGCTAAGGTGATTACAGATGCGTCAAATTACTGTTTTCTTGTTTATTTTATCTGGGGAGGAAAAAAGGCGTGAGGAGAAAACACATTGATTTTGTGCGGGTCCAGGGACTGACTGGTAGTGGATGGGGGAGGTGGGGAGCCCTTCCCAGTGGCATCAGTGAGGAGCATCACGTCAGCTTGGCTCTGCCCTCACATCATAACCATCTCCCTTCTCTCTTGGGGACCACAGGGCACACTGCTACTTAACCTGCATACACTTATCTACCCATTTACACTCCGTTCATGCTCCTGGAGAGCTGCTGCTTGCTTGCAGGGCCTCCTCCAAGGCCAACTGTAACCCACCATACTGTCGTCTCTGCCTGTATGCTCTCACAGCCTCACTGAGCATCATAGTAGCAGGTCTGGATGCTCTGCCTGAAGAGCCACAGGGCTCTAAAGCAAAATAATCATCAGAAAAAAGTATCTGAGATATCAGATCTTATTCTAGCTATTACCTCTGGATTATCTCTGACTAGAGAGTGGATGGAGACAACTAGAAGTGCAACATCTCAGTGTTTTTGTCTAATTAAATCAGAACTCGCTTCCCTCACGTTGTGTCTGTAAGAAGCTGAGAATGAGCAGAATAATCTGGGGAAGGAATGTCACAGTAAATCATCAAAGCGTAGTCACATTCAGCCAGTTGTCATGGATAATAGTGTCCTACAACAATGTCCTCTGTATGCGTTTAGTATGCCACTCTCAGCCTCCTCATGTCGTTCTGCCACTGTGGAAATGCAGCCAGACCAGCCGGGATAATCCCCTTGACATTGTACGGCTGTCATGTAAATAATACACGCTCTGTCCTCCCCATTCAGTGCCTCCACCTTGCCATCTCAGAAATGACTAATGAAATTAGCCAAAAGCCATGTACAATGGCCAATGCTTTGTTTCGTTTGTTGCTAAATTGATTTGGTAAGTTCCAAGTCACAAGGCAGGATATTGGCATTGGCAGATCCCTTGTGTGAGAAAACACAGTTTTGAGGGCCTCTATTAAGTCAGCTTTCTATTGGCTTGGCCTACTATATTTATTTCTCAACTTTGCTAATATTAAACACATTGCTTCTCTTTACAACAGGAGTTTAGCCTGGCATGAAAATTAACCACGGGAAAAGCGTCCTCATTCACTATTTAAGTGCATAGATGTGACTGACCAGCTCAAATCGGTCTTATGTAGCAAAATTTGAAATTGGGTCTCTTACATTGAAAAGTAGAGACTCAGAGCTACAAAATGGTATATCATACACTGCATTTGAGGAACAATGGGAAAGTAATTCTGCTTTGAAAGTTGATCAACTTGTAAACTCAAAAAGAAAGGGCCTTTGAAAGTTTTGGTCACTACTAGAGTGCTCTCCTTTGTCTACACCCATTCAGCATTGTTCACACCCTCTTAAGCCAGCCCCACCCATCTCATTAAGGATTCACATAAGGTCATGTGCTAAACAGTGAGTAGTGTAGTAAAGATTAAGACTAACAGTGGTAGTAGCCTACAATAAGGAACAATTCCAGGTAAACATAGTGTCCAGATAAAAATTGTTAGAAATATTCAACACTTACCCAGACACACTTGTCTAAATTGTTAGGGCAAGTGAAATAAATGCTATAACCACCAGCCACATCCAGTGGTGGAACAAGTACTAAATTGTCATAGAGTAAAAGTATAAATCATTTCAAATTCCTTATATTAATCCAGATGGCACAATTATAATTTTTTTATTGATGATAGCCAGGAGCACACTCCAACACTCATTTACAAACAAAGCATTTGTGTTTAGTGATTCGGCCAGATCAGAGGCAGTCGGGATGACCAGAGATGTTCTCTTGATAAGTATGTGAATTGGACAATTTTCCTCCCAAAAAGTACATTTGGGTGTCAAGGAAAATGTATTAAGTAAAAAGTACATTATTTTTTTTAAGAATGTAGTGAAGTAAAAGTAGCCAAAAATATAAAATAGTAAAGTACAGTAATGTACAGATACCACAAAAACTACTTAAGTAGTTATTTCAAGTATTTTTACTTAAGTAAACAGCCAGTGAAACTGCAGGGCGCCAAATTCAAAACAACAGAAATCCCATAATTAAAATTCCAAAACATACAAGTATTTTACACCATTTTAAAGATACACTTGTTGTAAATCCAGCCACAGTGTCCGATTTCAAAAAGGCTTTACGACGAAAGCACACCAAACGATTATGTTAGTTCAGAGCCAAGTCACAGAAAAACACAAAAGATACAACTGTTATTCATTGAATTTTAGATCCACTTCTCCTTAATGCAACCGCTGTGTCAGATTTCAAAAAAACTTTACGGAAAAAGCACACCATGAAATAATCTGAGTACAGCGCTCAGAGCCCAAACAACCCAAACAGATATCCGCCATGTTGTGTAGTCAACAGAAGTCAGAAATAGCATTATAAATATTCACTTACCTTTGATGATCTTCATCAGAATGCACTCCCAGGAATCCCAGTTTCACAATAAATGTTTGTTTTGTTCGATAATGTCCATCATTTATGTCCAAACACCTCCTTTTTGTTCGCGCGTTTAGCCCAGTAATCAACATTCATGAGGCGCGACCATTAGGTGCAGACGAAAAGTCAAAAAGTTCCGTTACAGTCCGTAGAAACATGTCAAACGATGTATAGAATCAATCTTTAGGATGTTTTTAACATAAATCTTCAATAATGTTCCAACCGGAGAATTCCTTTGTCTTCAGAAATGCAGTGGAACGCAAGCTAACTATCACGTGAACGTGCATGGTCAGCTCGTGGCTCTCTGGCAGACCTCTGACTCAAAGAGCCCTCATTCCCCCCTCCTTCACAGTAGAAGCATCAAACAAGGTTCTAAAGACTGTTGACATCTAGTGGAAGCCTTAGGAAGTGCAATATGACCCGATAGACACTGTGTATTCGATAGCCAAAGAGTTGAAAACTACAAACTTCAGATTTCCCACTTCCTGGTTGATTTTTTTCTCAGGTTTTTGCCTGCCATGTGAGTTCTGTTATACTCAGACATCATTCAAACAGTTTTAGAAACTTCAGAGTGTGTTCTATCCAAATCTACTAATTATATGCATATTCTAGCTTTTATGGCTGAGTAGCAGGCAGTTTAATTTGGGCACCTTTTCATCCAAAATTCCCAACGCTGCCCCTTACCCTAGAGAAGTTAAGGCCATGCAACCTGAGTTGAAACCTGAGTGAGGTGCACATGTACAGTACATAAACAGATGCAAGCGCCATATACAGTTGAAGTCGGAAGTTTACATACACCTTAGCCTAATACATTTAAACTCAGTTTTTCACAATTTCTGACATAAGGAATTGTGAAAGGACAACAAAGTCAAGGTATTGGAGTGGCCATCACAAAGCCCTGACCTCAATCCTATAGAAAATGTGTGGGCAGAACTGAAAAAGTGTGTGCGCTTAAGGAGGCCTACAAACCTGACTCAGTTACACCAGCTCTGTCAGGAGGAATGGGCCAAAATTCACCCAACTTATTGTGGGAAGCTTGTGGAAGGTTACCCAAAATGTTTGACCCAAGTTAAACAATTTAAAGGCAATACTACCAAATACTAATTGAGTGTATGTAAACTTCTGACCCACTGGGAATGTGATGAAAGAAATAAAAGCTGAAATAAATAATTCTCTCTACTATTATTCTGACATTTCACATTCTTAAAATAAAGTGGTGATCCTAACTGACCTAAGACAGGGAATTTTTACTAGGATTAAATGTCAGGAATTATGAAAAACTGAGTTTAAATGTATTTGGATAAGGTGTATGTAAACTTCCGACAGTATGCTTGGGGTCATTGTCCATTTGGAAGACCAATTTGCGACCAAGCTTTAACATCCTGACTGATGTCTTAAGATGTTGCTTCAATATATCCACATAATTTTCCCTCCTCATGATGCCATCTATTTTGTGAAGTGCATCAGTCCCTTTTGCAGCAAACCAACCCCACAACATGATGCTGCCACCCCCGTGCTTCACGGTTGGGATGGTATTCTTCGGCAAGCAAGCGTCCACCTTTTTCCTCCAAGCATAACAATTGCCATTATGGCCAAACTGTTCTCTTTTTGTTTCATCAGACCAGAGGACATTTCTCCAAAAAGTACGATCTTTATCCCCATGTGCAGTTGCAAACCGTATTCTGGCTTTTTTATGGCGGTTTTGGAGCAGTAGCTTCTTCCTTGCTGAGCAGCCTTTCAAGTTATGTCGATATAGGACTTGTTTTACTGTGGATGTAGATACTTTTGTACCAGTTTCCTCCAGCATCTTCACAATGTCCTTTGCTGTTGTTCTTGGATTGATTTGCCCTTTTCGCACCAAAGTACGTTCATCTCTAGGAGACAGAACGCCTCTCCATCCTGAGCGGTATGACTGCTGCGTGGTCCCATGGTGTTTATACTTGCGTACTATTGTTTGTACAGATGAACGTGGTACCTTCAGGTGTTTGGAAATTGCTCCCAAGGATGAACCAGACTTGTGGAGGTCTACAATTTTTTCTCTGAGGTCTTGGCTGATTTATTTAGATTTTCCCATGATGTTAAGCAAAGAGACACTGAGTTTGAAGGTAGGCCTTGAAATACATCCACAGGTACACCTCCAATTGACTCAAATTATGTTAATTAGTCTATCAGAAGCTTCTAAAGCCATGACATCAAACCGGTGTCTGTATGTAGCCCCGCTACTTTTATACCCTCGCTACAGTATATAGCCTGTCTTTTTACTGTTGTTTTATTTCTTTACTTACCTATTGTTCACCTAATACCTTTTTTTGCACTATTGGTTGTAAGTAAGCATTTCACTGTAAGGTCTACACCTGTTGTATTCGGCGCACATGACAAATAAACTTTGATTTGATTTATCATCATTTTCTGGAATTTTCCAAGCTGTTTAAAGGCACAGTGAACTTTGCGTATGTAAACTACCTGACCCACTGGAATTGTGATACAGTGACTTATAAGTGAAATAATCTGTCTGTAATCAATTGTTGGAAAAATTACTTGTGTCATGCACAAAGTAGATGTCCTGACCGACTTTCCAAAACTATAGTTTGTTAACAAGACACTTGTGGAGTGGTTGAAAAATTTGTTTTAATGACTCCAACCTAAGTGTATGCAAACTTCCAACTTCAACTGTATTTATGTGGTGGACACTTCATACGGTCACATGGTATTGTTGTGGTATGTCACAAAATCATGTTACGACCACACATATCAATATTCATTATATATAAATATTGGATGGTCTCTACAGAAGGTGTAAACGGTACAGCCAAATGGATACTTGCATAGTAGCAATATCAGAAATAGATAGTGTCAATATATATAACATGTACCGTATGTACAATAACAATATGAATAACAATATCAGTGATAGATAAGGTAGATAGATAGATATGCATACAATCAGGGGTAAAGTGGCTGAGCAGCAGGATAAAAACAAAATATTAGCAGCAACGTATGGCATGTGTGTTAGGAGAGAGTCATCTGAATAGAGGCACTGCAGATAGTGCTCATGACTGGTCCATCCAAACCACGCATGAACAAGGGAATCTATATTCGGAGAGGCTGTTTCTGTCCTGCCTTTGACTTTGGTGCAGGGCATGTGATGTCCATAGCCTCTTCGTCGCAAAACTCCCTAATCTTGTCAAAAAGATTGTTTGTCTAGCTGTGTCCAGTCCAAGTGGTGCTTTTACAGGCAGACCATCTATGGGAGGAAGGATACGCAGCAGCTGAAACCTGGTCCAGACAGTCTGAACGCTCCTTGAGGACAACACCAGGCTCCAGGGCATTGAAACTGTAAAACAGAGAATACAAAAAAATCTGAAGACATTACAAACATGCACAACATCAATTCACCTCCCAAGTTTAGATAAGAATATCCTCATACAATGAAAATTATTTTTTACCTGAAGTGCTAGTACTGCTTGATCTGTGGCAGCGGCCTGAAGTACGGAGTCAGGTGTTGTTGCCAGCCACCAGCACTGTAATATCCTTCAGTCCAACCAGCTGTTGGATGTTGACCCCTGTCACAGTGGTGTCCTTCACAACACCAGCAATCTCAGACAAAGTGTTCACTCTGGTTTTTCTGAATCGCTGCTTGAAAGTTCACATGTTCAAGAAGGCATTTCTGCCAAAAAATGCATTTTGATAAAAAAAATGTATTCACGTTCTAAAGGCTCTCCTGTGAATTTGTGACTTGCGACATACGCCTAGTTTCCTGAATCGGGTCACAGATGACATGTATTGTTTCGAGACAGGTGCATGATCATTGTCTATTCTCAAACAAAACAAATTTCACACATAAATGATTTAGTATATGTAAAGACAAGATTAAATCAAGAATAGTCTGATGGGTGACAACATTAGCCTATCACTTGTGAATGATATATTATCACTTGTGAATGATGCCCAGCTGAAGGCAAACAGCACATGCATTTCATTGCGACTTCTTCAAATCATAGTCAAACACCTCATGTAGCCTCATTGCTTTTAAAATATTTTTGAGGCTAGTGGTTGTATTAGTTTGGGATCTATCGCATCCCACAACTGTCCCAGGCTATGTTTGGAATATTTATTTCTTGCACAGAATAGAATAGGTACTATGGGGGATAGTAGATTGACATAAGCTAGTGCTTTTGTTGTTCGTTAGGGCTACTCATCTTGTTGACTGACGAAAAGTAAATGTGGACAGTTCTTCCAACATCAACAATATGCGCCTCGGAATTTGATAAGGACGCACGTAGTTGCGTCCCCGATGTGTCTGTCTTCCCTTGTAGCCTGTGAGAAGGATCCGATCATGTGACGGGCCTTGGCTAATAAGAATTTAGATATCTGAGAGAGTCATGTGCGTGAGAGGTGCTTTGGAGCACGCAGCCGGGAGAAGTGAATTATAATTATTATATTCAGTCCACAACAGCCACTGGCTGCAAAAGGCATGGATTTTTCGGGGGCATTACGGCCACACAAAGGGGATGCTGCCGGGAAATTCGAGGCATTAACAAGTGCTTGTCAAATTGTGAATGAGAGACTGATGAAGAGTGTGCAGCCTGTGCAAAAAAACAAAGCAGACCTCATGCCTTTCATCCAACTTTAGAGTCGCATCATGCAGCCTTAGAATGTATTAAAAATCAAATTATAGCCCAACGTTTGTATCTCAAATAAAGTTTCATAAATAACTCTAAATTAAGTATATAGGAGGACCTGTTTCTTTGTTAACTGCTCAACACAGAATAGCCGCATGTGCGCACTCCCTCAAATTGTTTGGAGAAAATATAATTTCTATCATATTCAGCTATGTTCAATTATATTATATATAAAATAATAGAAAATAATGCCACGGAATTCTTAGCAAATCTTGTCTGCTAAATGAACTAGTCTATCCCACAGCCATATGGCATGGCCAGATCAGGGCCTAACATTGGGACAACTCAGAGTATTATATTCTGTTCTTCTGAAATAGACTACATTTTCTTCATATGATGTTTATTTGGACCTGTCTAAAATAAATAATACATTTATTGTGATGGTGTAGGCTATATTACATGGATTTGTTTTACTTTTTTAAATGTAAATGTTTCAAAGGTCTGCGTCCGTGGAAGCCAGGAAATGCTAAATGTGTTTATTTTATTTTTTTATTTATTTAACCTTTATTTAACCAGGTAGGCAAATTGAGAACACGTTCTCATTTACAATTGCGACCTGGCCAAGATAAAGCAAAGCAGTTCGACACATACAACAACACATAGTTACACATGGAGTAAAAACAAACATATAGTCAATAATACAGTGAAAAAAATAAGTCTACAGTATATACAATGTGAGCAAGTGAGGTGAGATAAGGGGGGTGAAGGCAAACAGATATATGTATAAATAAATAAAAATATAAAAAGGCCATGGAGGCGAAGTGAGTACAACACAGCAAGTAAAATAAAAACTAAAAAAAACACTGGAATGGTTGGTTTGCATTGGAAGAAAGTGCAAAGTAGAGACAGAAATAATGGGGTGCAAAGGAGCAAAATAAATTAATAAATAAATACAGTAGGTAAAGAGGTAGTTGTTTGGGCTAAATTGTAGATGGGTTATGTACAGGTGCAGTAATCTATGAGCTGCTCTGACAGCTGGTGCTTAAAGCTAGTGAGGGAGATAGGTGTTTCCAGTTTCAGAGATTTTTGTAGTTCGTTCCAGTCATTGGCAGCAGAGAACTGGAAGGAGAGGCGTCCAAAGGAAGAATTGGTTTTGGGGGTGACTAGAGAGATATACCTGCTGGAGCGCGTGCTACGGGTAGGTGCTGCTATGGTGACCAGCGAGCTGAGATAAGGGGGGACTTTACCTAGCAGGGTCTTGTAGATGACCTGGAACCAATGGGTTTGGCGACGAGTATGAAGCGAGGGCCAGCCAACGAGAGTGTACAGGTCGCAGTGGTGGGTAGTATATGGGGCTTTGGTGACAAAACGGATGGCACTGTGATAGACTGCATCCAATTTATTGAGTAGGGTTTTGGAGGCTATTTTGTAAATGACATCACCGAAGTCGAGGATTGGTAGGATGGTCAGTTTTACAAGGGTATGTTTGGCAGCATGAGTAAAGGATGCTTTGTTGCGGAATAGGAAGCCAATTCTAGATTTGACTTTGGATTGGAGATGTTTGATGTGGGTCTGGAAGGAGAGTTTACAGTCTAACCAGACACCTAGGTATTTGTAGTTGTCCACATATTCTAAGTCAGAGCCGTCCAAAGTAGTGATGTTGGACAGGCGGGCCGGAGCAGGCAGCGATCGGTTGAAGAGCATGCATTTGGTTTTACTTGTATTTAAGAGCAGTTGGAGGCCACGGAAGGAGAGTTGTATGGCATTGAAGCTCGCCTGGAGGGTTGTTAACACAGTGTCAAAAGAAGGGCCAGAAGTATACAGAATAGTGTCGTCTGCGTAGAGGTGGATCAGAGAATCACCAGCAGCAAGAGCGACATCATTGATGTAAACAGAGAAGAGAGTCGGTCCAAGAATTGAACCCTGTGGCACCCCCATAGAGACTGCCAGAGGCCCGGACAACAGACCCTCCGATTTGACACACTGAACTCTATCAGAGAAGTAGTTGGTGAACCAGGCGAGGCAATCATTAGAGAAACCAAGGCTGTCGAGTCTGCCAATGAGGATGTGGTGATTGACAGAGTCAAAAGCCTTGGCCAGGTCAATGAATACGGCTGCACAGTATTGTTTCCTATCGATGGCGGTTACGATATCGTTTATGACCTTGAGCGTGGCTGAGGTGCACCCATGACCAGCTCTGAAACCAGATTGCATAGCGGAGAAGGTGTGGTGTGATTCGAAATGGTCGGTAATCTGTTTGTTGACTTGGCTTTCGAAGACCTTAGAAAGGCAGGGTAGGATAGATATAGGTCTGTAGCAGTTAGGGTCAAGGGTGTCCCCCCCTTTGAAGAGGGGGATAACCGCAGCTGCTTTCCAATCTTTGGGTATCTCAGACGACACGAAAGAGAGGTTGAAGAGGCTAGTAATAGGGGTGGCAACAATTTCAGCAGATAGTTTTAGAAAGAAAGGGTCCAGATTATCTAGCCCGGCTGATTTGTAAGGGTCCAGATTTTGCAGCTCATTAAGAACATCAGCTGACTGTATTTGGGAGAAAGAGAAATGGGGAAGGCTTGGGCGAGTAGCAGAGGGGAGGGCAGTGCTGTTGTCCCGGGTAGGGGTAGCCAGGTGGAAAGCATGGCCAGCCGTAGAAAAATGCTTATTGAAATTCTCAATTATAGTGGATTTGTCGGTGGTGACAGTGTTTCCTATCTTCAGGGCGGTTGGAAGCTGGGAGGAGGTGTTCTTATTCTCCATGGACTTTACGGTGTCCCAGAACTTTTTTGAATTTGTGTTGCAGGAAGCAAATTTCTGCTTGAAAAAGCTAGCCTTGGCTGTTCTAACTGCCTGTGTATATTGGTTTCTGGCTTCCCTGAAAAGTTGCATATCACGGGGGCTGTTCGATGCTAATGCAGAACGCCATAGGATGTTTTTCTGTTGGTTAAGGGCAGTCAGGTCAGGAGAGAACCAAGGGCTATATCTGTTCCTGGTTCTACATTTCTTGAATGGGGCATGCTTATTATGTTAATTAACGGTCAATAATCGTGCACATCGGTTTCTCTGTCTCTTTTTTTATGTAAAAAAAAAAGTTTCCACCCTCCAAGTACAATTTCTGGGTAGCCAACATGTATACATCCTTTGGATTTGTTTTATCCTTGTGTGAAGTGGCACGGAGAATTCCCAAATGTGTCGTTCCTTATTAAACCGCTCTCTCAATAAAAAAAATTCAGCCTCCTTCCACATCTCCATATTATTTATTCTACTATTTTTATTTCCCCAAGATGTTGTGTTTCCATTTCCCACCCAACTCTGTGCTTTCTGTGCATTCCATCTGCTCAGACGCACAACTTCTGGGATTGTAAACATGACTCGTAGATTGGTCGCACACTAATTATTGTCCTTTTTAATTACCAGCAAGAGTATTCAGCATGTATTCCCATACCTGAATGAAGTACTGAAATTGAAGTTCTTCAGTAGAAAACCAGTCCCTGATGCTTTTACGGGGTGATTACAACAAATGAAATGTGAACTCATTTAAATTCTAGCAAAATAAAAGAGAAGAAGCACCTGCATTGGAGACAATTATATATTTATTTGTATTATTATTTCATTCACTTCTCTTTGACCTGCACTGTTGGAGCTCCAGTAGCGGCGTGTGGATAAAATCACTGGGGAAGCCAAGCCAGGGGGAAAAAAGCAATATTACAACCTATGTGTTGTGATAATTGCATTGTTTGCTCCATAACCTGTTAGTTCAAATGCCTTGCCCCCATGATATACAGTGCCTTCGGAAAGTACTGTATTCAGACCCCTTGACTTTTTCCACATTTTGTTACGTTACAGCCTTATTCTAAAATGTATTAAGTAAAGAAAAAAAGAAAAGAAAAAAATGGTTTTTAGACATTTTTGCAAGTGTATAAAAAACAGAAATACCTTATTTACATAAGTATTAAGACCCTTTGCTATGAGACTCGAAATTGAGCTCAGGTGCATCCTGTTTCCATTGATCATCATTGAGATGTTTCTACAACTTAATTGGAGTAAACCTGTGGTAAATGCAATTTATTGGACATGATTTGGAAAGGCACACACCTGTCTATATTAGAAGTCGACCGATTAATCAGAATGGACGATTAATTAGGGCCAATTTCAAGTTTTCATAACAATCGGAAATCGGTATTTTTGGACACCGATTTGGCCGATTTTATTTATTTTTCATATTATTTTTTTACACCTTTATTTAACTAGGCAAGTCAGTTAAGAACACATTCTTATTTTCAATGATGGCCTAGGAACGGTGGGTTAACTGCCTTGTTCAGGGGCAGAACGACAGATTTTTACCTTGTCAGCTCGGGGATTCAATCTTGCAACCTTACGGTTAACTAGTCCAACGCTCTAACCCCCTGATTACATTGCACTCTACGAGGAGCCTGCCTGTTACGCAATCAATCAATCATAATCACTAGTTAACTACACATGGTTGATGATATTACTAGTTTATCTAGCGTGTCCTGCGTTGCATATAATCGATGCGGTGGCATTCGCGAAAAAGGACTGTCGTTCCTCCAACATGTACCTAACCATAAACATCAATGCCTTTTTTTAAATCAATACACAAGTATATATTTTTAAACATGCATATTTAGTTCATATTGCCTGCTAACATGAATTTTCTTTACTTGGAAAAATGGTATCACTTCTCTTGCAACATAGTCAGGGTATATGCAGCATTTTGGGCCACCTAGCTCATTGCAAACTGTGTGAAGACTATTTCTTCCTAACAAAGACAGCCAACTTCGCCAAACGGGGGATGATTTAACAAAAGCGCATTTTCAAAAAAAGCACAATCGTTGCACGACTGTACCTAACCATAAACATCAATGCCAAGTATATATTTTTAAACCTGCATATTTAGCTAAAAGAAAACCAGGTTAGCAGGCAATATTAACCAGGTGAAATTGTGTCACTTCTCTTGCGTTCATTGCACGCAGAGTCAGGGTATATGCAACAGTTTGGGCGGCCTGGCTCGTTGCGAACTAATTTTCCAGAATTTTACGTAATTATGACATAACATTGAAGGTTGTGCAATGTAACAGGAATATTTAGACTTATGGATGCCACCCGTTAGATAAAATACGGAACGGTTCCATATTTCACTGAAAGAATAAACGTTTTGTTTTCAAGATGATAGTTTCCGGATTCGACCATATTAATGACCTAAGGCTCGTATTTCTTTTTCTTTTCTTTTTATTTTATTTAAAACTTTACCCCCTTTTCCCCCCAATTTTTTGTGGTATCCAATTACTAGTAATTACTATCTTGTCTCATCGCTACAACTCCCGTACGGGCTCGGGAGAGACGAAGGTCGAAAGCCATGCGTCCTCCGAAACACAACCCAACCAAGCTAAGGCTCGTATTTCTGTGTGTTATTGTGTTATAATTAAGTCTATGATTTGATAGAGCAGTCTGACTGAGCGATGGTAGGCACCAGCAGGCTCGTAAGCATTCATTCAAACAGCAATTTCGTACGTTTTGCCAGCAGCTCTTCGCAATGCATCAAGCATTGCGCTGTTTATGACTTCAAGCCTATCAAATCCCGAAATTAGGCTGGTGTAACCGATGTGAAATGGCTAGCTAGTTAGCGGGGTGCGCGCTAATAGCGTTTCAAACGTCACTCTGAGACTTGGAGTAGTTGTTCCCCTTGCTCTGCAAGGGCCGCGGCTTTTGTGGGGCGATGGGTAACGCTGCTTCGAGGGTGGCTGTTGTTGATGTGTTCCTGGTTCGAGCCCAGGTAGGAGCGAGGAGAGGGACGGAAGCTATACTGTTACACTGGCAATACTAAAGTGCCTATAAGAACATCCAATAGTCAAAGGTATATGAAATACAAATCATACAGAGAGAAATAGTCCTATAATTCCTATAATAGCTACAACCTAAAACTTCTTACCTGGGATATTGAAGACCTGGGAATATTGAATATTGAATATTGAAGATATGTTAAAAGGAACCACCAGCTTTCATATGGTCTCATGTTCTGAGCGAGGAACTTAAACGTTAGCTTTCTTACATGGCACATATTGCACTTTTACTTTTTTCTCCAACACTTTGTTTTTGCATTATTTAAACCAAATTGAACATGTTTCATTATTTATTTGAGGCTAAATTGATTTTATTGATGTATTATATTAAGTTAAAATAAGTGTTCATTCAGTATTGTTGTAATTTGTATTATTACAAAAAAAAAAAAGAAATTGTCCGATTATTTGGTATCGGCTTTTTTGGTCCTACAATAATCGGTATCGGTATCGGCGTTGAAAAATCATAATCGGTCGACCTCTAGTCTATATAAGGTCCCACAGTTAACAGTGGATGTCATAGCAAAAACCAAGCCATGAGGTCGAAGGAATTGTCCGCACCGCTCCGAGACAGGATTGCGTCGAGGCACAGATCTGGGGAAGGGTACAAAAAACATAAGCCACTCCTCAGTAAAAGGCACATGACAGCCCACTTGGAGTTTGACGATAGTCACCTTAAGACTCTCAGACCATGAGAAACAAGATTCTCTGGTCTGATGAAACCAAGATTGAACATTTTGGCCTGAATGCCAAGCGTCAAGTCTGGAGGAAACCTGGCACGCGAAACCCCGAGCACAATCCATCCAGGGATTTTTTGTTGTTGTTGAGGTCACTGTGTTTTCCAATGGGTTTCTATGAGAGACCTGATTTAATAGGGCCCAGATTGCAGTTCCTATGGCTTCCACTAGATGTCGGCAGTCTTTAGAAATTGTTCTATGTTTTTCTTTTGAGAAATTAAGAAGTAGGGCTGTTCTTTGTAGGTGTCACTCTGAAGGGCTTTTGTCTTTTGTTGCGCGTGAACTGGAGCGCACTTCACGTTGTTTTTATCCGGTATTAGAAACAGTTTATTCCCTCTTAAATTGTATTGTTCATTTACATTTTAGGATACCTGAGGTTGGATTAGGAACATTGTTTGAAATGTTTGGACCAAGTTTACAGGTAACTTATTTGATACGTTGTAGTCATGTTGGAACCGGTGTATTTCTGAATCAAACGCGCCAAATAAATGGACATTTAGGGGATATAAAGAAGGAATTTATCGAACAAAACGACCATTCATTGTGTCACTGAGACATTTGAGATTGCAAAAAGAAGAAGATACTCAAAGATAAGGCATTTATTATATGGCTATTTCTGACTTCTAAGGGATCCATAAGTTAAGACTCTCAGACCATGAGAAACAAGATTCTCCGGTCTGATGAAACCAAGATTGAACATTTTGGCCTGAATGCCAAGCGTCAAGTCTGGAGGAAACCTGGCACCATCCCTACGGTGAATCATGGTGGTGGCAGCATCATGCTATGGGGGTGGTTTTCAATGGCAGGGACTGGGAGACAAGTCAGGATTGAAGCAAAGATGAAAAAAGCAAAGTACAGAGAGATCCTTGATGAAAATCAGCTCCAGAGCGCTCAGACCTCAGAAGGTTCACCTACCAACAGGACAACGACCCTAAGCACATAGCCAAGACAACGCAGGAGTGGCTTCCGGACAAGTCTCTGAATGTCCTTGAGTGGCCCAGCCAGAGCCTGGACTTGAACTCAATCGAACATCTCTGGAGAGACCTGAAAATAGTTGTGCAGCAACACACAACCATTCCAACCTGACAGAGCTTGAGAGGATCTGAGGATTTGCAGAGAAGAATGGGAGAAACTCCCCAAATACAGGTGTGCCAAGCTTGTAGCGTCATACACAAGAAGACTCGATGCTGTAATCGCTGGCAAAGGTACTTCAACAACAAGTACTGAGTAAAAGGTCTGAATACTTATGTAAATGTTATATTTCAGTTTTTATTTGTAATAAATTTGCAAACATTTCTAAAAACCTGTTTTTGCTTTGTCATTATGGGGTATTGTGTGTAGATTTATGAGGAGAAAAAAAACAATTTCATGAATTTTAGAAAAAGACTAACATAACAAAATGTTGAAAAAGTCAAGGGGTCTGAATACTGTACTTTCTGAAGGCACTGTAGGCCTAATGCCGAGACAATAAGAAGACACAGTGGGAGAATAAATTCAACTACACCAGAGAGCCACCTCTGTCCAGTGAAGTCCACAAAACATATTGCATGTAACAAAGAGTTACCTGACCTACAGCATGGTCAATCAAGTTAATGTTTGCAACATTTTCAAATTACTAAACAATTATTGATTTAGAACCACGGAGAGTTACCGCAAGTCACAAAGAAAACAGGAGGTGCCTCCACTATTCCATCACCATTTCAACTTCAACATCATCAAATCACCTGTGCTTAGTCTAATACAGTAACAACTAAAAGACACCAAAAACAATTTAGTCCAATCAACGTAAGCTAAATATGATGTGGCTGTCCATGGTACTGATTTGTGTGTCAGTGCATGCAAGTAGAAAAAGCATGTTGACTTACCCTACTTGTAGAGAAATGCCAATGCCATCCTCCTCTCTTTCACCCCCCCGAAACGGTCTATGACTCTGTCATACAGTAGGCTACACTGTTTTAGTTTTTGTTGACCTGGCTAAGATTCTTGCTCGCTAGCCTAACTTCCTTTCATGGGCAATGATGAGCCAGCTAGTTAACATTAGCCTACTATCGACATCTAGCTACATATTGAACTTGCATCCTCTCAGGTCAGGGTCACAATGTATGAATTTATGGTTGGATCAGAATTGCTGTTATAGTCATTGGCCAGTACGGATAATTAAGTAAAACCACGTGTCCAAATCCCTATCTCCATCCATGTCACGGATCCCTCTGGAACTTTCATCGCGCACACCTAGCCCCTATTCCCACGGATTATATTTCTATATATGTGCACTTTGTTCACCATGGTGCTGTCGATTATTGTTACAATGTCCGTTGGTGCGTGTGAGTACCTGTGCTGTGTGTTTTGGGATTTTGTGCCCAGATGATAACGGGTTTTGTCCCGTAATGGTGTGAAGCCAAATCCAAACTGGCTTCCCTTGATACTTTGTTTTGGTGCTCCAGGAACATTCACAGTTGAGCTCACTCAGTTTCCCTTGCATTCAATGCACCCGGCAGCAACAATATCATAGTCTTTTTGACCAGACAGCACCAGATAGATGGGCTACACATACTGAGATCGCTTGGATGCTTTCTCCGGTGAGATACATTCAGCCTCTTGCCAATTGCAAGAAAATTATTAAACACAGAGAGACAAAGATAAATGATTTATGTTTTTTTCTTTGTACATTTTTTGGGGAGGCCTGGCTTCCCTTGGCATCTATGAATACATACCACTATGGAGCTTGGCATTTAAGAATTTCACTGTACCTTGCAAATACAGTGAGCTCCAAAAGTATTGGGACATTGACACATTTTGTTGAAATGATAAATGATAACGGCTATGAGGTTAAAGTGCAGACTGTCAGCTTTAATTTGAGGGTATTTTTATCCATATCGGGTGAACCGTTTAGAATATTTTTGTACATAGTCCCCCCATTTTAGGGGACCAAAAGTATTTCACTTATGTGTATTAAAGTGGATGCAACCATGATTACAGATAATCCTGAATGAATTGTGAATATTGATGAGTGAGAAAGTTACAGAGGCACAAATATCATACCCCACAAAAATGCTAACCTCCCCTGTTATTGTAATGGTGAGAGTCCAGCATGTCTTGGGTGTATGATATTTGTGCATCTGCAACTTTCTCACTCATCATTATTCACGATTCAATCAGGATTATCCATAATCATGGAAGCATCCACATCAATGTAGAAGTGTTTAGAAACATAATTGATATTCTTATTTACAATAAAAGTGAATCCAAAATGACACAATGCATTATTTACCATTCATTTGTATCGGGCACAAAATAATCGGAAACACAAACAGCAAATGCATCCAACAAATGTGTAGAGTCACACGCTTGATGTAGTCATTGCGTGCTATGAATATGGGACCAAATACTAAACTTTTTGCTCCTTTAAAGCTGCAATACGGTATGTAACTTTTTGGGTGACCCGGCTAAATTCACATAGAAATGTGAATTATAGTTCTGTCATTCTCATTAAAAGCAAGTATAAAAAGCAGTAGATATGTTTTATGTAACCCTAACCCTAACCCTTTTCTACACCAGCTTCAAACAGCTGAAAATACAATATTTGTGGTTATTGAAAAGATATTTGCTTGTTTTGTCACATAAACTGAAATTAGACGAACTATTACAATTTTAGCAACCAGGAAATGACGGAGGGATTTCTGCATGTTGCAGCTTTCCTACACATACAGTATAAGTGAATTTGTCCCAATACTTTTGGTCCCCTAAAACAGTGTGGCTACAGTGGGGCAAAAAAGTATTTAGTCAGCCACCAATTGTGCAAGTTCTTCCACTTAGATGAAAGATGAGAGAGGCCTGTAATTTTCATCATAGGTACACTTCAACTGTGACAGACAAAATGAGGAAAAAATATCCAGAAAATCACATTGTAGGATTTTTAATAAATTTATTTGCAAATTATGGTGGAAAATAAGTATTTGGTCAATAACAAAAGTTTATCTCAATACTTTGTTATAAACCCTTTGTTGGCAATGGCAGAGGTCAAACGTTTTCTGTAAGTCTTCACAAGGTTTTCACACACTGTTGCTGGTATTTTGGCCCATTCCTCCATGCAGATCTCCTCTAGAGCAATAATGTTTTGGGGCTGTTGCTGGGCAACACGGACTTTCAACTCCCTCCAAAGATTTTCTATAGGGTTGAGATCTGGAGACTGGCTAGGCCACTCCAGGACCTTGAAATGCTTCGTACGAAGCCACTCCTTCGTTGCCCGGGCGGTGTGTTTGGGATCATTGTCATGCTGAAAGACCCAACCACGTTTCATCTTCAATGCCCTTGCTGATGGAAGGAGGTTTTCACTCAAAATCTCACGATACATGGCCCCATTCATTCTTTCCTTTACAAGGATCAGTCGTCCTGGTCCCTTTGCAGAAAAACAGCCCCAAAGCATGATGTTTCCACCCCCGTGCTTCACAGTAGGTATGGAGTTCTTTGGATGCAACTCAGCATTCTTTGTCCTCCAAACACGACGAGTTGTGTTTTTACCAAAAAGTTCTATTTTGGTTTCATCTGACCATATGACATTCTCCCAATCTTCTTCTGGATCATCCAAATGCTCTCTAGCAAACTTCAGACGGGCCTGGACATGTACTGGCTTAAGCAGGGGGACACGTCTGGCACTGCAGGATTTGAGTCCCTGGCAGCGTAGTGTGTTACTGATGGTAGGCTTTGTTACTTTGGTCCCAGCTCTCTGCAGGTCATTCACTAGGTCCCCCCGTGTGGTTCTGGGATTTTTGCTCACCGTCCTTGTGATCATTTTGACCCCACGGGGTGAGATCTTGCGTGGAGCCCCAGATCGAGGGAGATTATCAGTGGTCTTGTATGTCTTCCATTTCCTAATAATTGCTCCCACAGTTGATTTCTTCAAACCAAGCTGCTTACCTATTGCAGATTCAGTCTTCCCAGCCTGGTGCAGGTCTACAATTTTGTTTCTAGTGTCCTTTGACAGCTCTTTGGTCTTGGCCATAGTGGAGTTTGGAGTGTGACTGTTTGAGGTTGTGGACAGGTGTCTTTTATACTGATAACAATTTCAAACAGGTGCCATTAATACAGGTAACGAGTGGAGGACAGAGGAGCCTCTTAAAGAAGAAGTTACAGGTCTGTGAGAGCCAGAAATCTTGCTTGTTTGTAGGTGACCAAATACTTATTTTCCACCATAATTTGCAAATAAATTTACATTTACATTTACATTTAAGTCATTTAGCAGACGCTCTTATCCAGAGCGACTTACATTCATTAAAAATTCTACAATGTGATTTTCTGGATTTTTTTTCTCATTTTGTCTGTCATAGTTGAAGTGTACCTATGATGAAAATTACAGGCCTCTCTCATCTTTTTAAGTGGGAGAACTTGCACAATTGGTGGCTGACTAAATACTTTTTTGCCCCACTGTATGAACAAAAACTGTTGTAATTTCTAAACAGTTCACCCAATATGGATGAAAATACCCTCAAATTCAAGCTGTCAGTCTGCACTTCAACCTCATAGTCATTGTATCATTTCAAATCCAAAGTGCTGGAGTACAGAGCCAAAACAACAAAAAATATGTCAATGTCTCTATACTTTTGGAGCTGTGCATATGACTAATAAAATCACCTATCATCTATAGCATTATTAATTATGCATACACATTCATAAAACGTTTAATCTATAACCACAATAAACCAATTTAGGGATACTCATTAATTGACCCTAATTAAGTTCTATGGATTGAACTTTTCAGTGTTGAGATGACTTGACATGTCACGCCTGCTCCCGCTCTTTTTTATTTTCTATTTTACCTTTATTTAAGTACGCCAGTCAGTTAAGAACAAATTCTTATTTACAATGACAGCCTCCCGGGGAACAGTGGGTTAACTGCCTTGTTCAGGGGCAGAAGGACAGATATTTGCCTTGTCAGTTCGGGGATTCGATCTAGCAACCTTTCGGTTACTGGCCTAACGCGCTAACCACTAGGCTACGCGCCGCTACCTGCCTCCTCTTCCCCCCTGGCGCTTGAGGGTGCCGGGCTACCCCAGCATTACGCCCTCCTGCCATCATCATTACGCACACCTGCTTCCCTAGTCAGCGATCATTTGGACTCAACTAGACTCAATCACCTGTGTTATTTCCTTCCCTAAATATGTCTGTTCCCTGCTCGTTCCCCACTTCCGCATTAACGTTCGTATGTTGTTTTGTTATCCGTGTGCTGACGCTGTTCCTGTCTTGTTCCTTATTAAATGTTTTACTCCCCGTACCTGTTTCTCGACTCCAGCATCGGTCCTTACATGACATGGTTGTCAGAGCTGCTATTTAACGGAGTTACACTGTGGTTGGTGGAGGTTGTACACTGTGTTTGCTGGTAGGGGGTCATTGGTCCTAGCCTCTGGTAAATACCAGGTCACTTGATCTGCACTCCATCGATGAGGGGTCAGTTAGATTCCAACTGCTCAAATAATGACGGTTAGGGTAGACCATTGGGTATGTTATGCCTGTTCTTAGATCATTGATCAGTCGCCATGTCAACATGATGTCATTGATTCTCTTCCAGGTCACAGAAGAAGGTCAGTCGGTATTCAGTGTTCAGCGGGTGTGGGGTTACCACCAGAGTCCAACACTCCTATGACTACTACTGTATATAGCCCTGAGAGGGATTGCAATGCAGTTGAAGTGAGAGACTGTGATGAACTGTTCCCCTCTGCTCTAATAGCTCCAGCTCATGTCAGGCCCTGCTCATGTAGATGGGTGGCAGGAAGTGTGTTACTATGGCTTCAGGCTCCTGTGCCTCATTCCTAAAGTGATGTATTCAGTTACTGCAGTGTGCGTGATTAAATATCACCCATTCATCCTCCCTCCGCCAGCCACAAATCAAAGAGTGGTTCTTCGCCTATGAATGAATCACAGTCCATAAGGCATATGAAGGGGCTGCATGCTTCTGCTTCTCTGATATCAGAGAGGAAGAGGCCAAGCGAGAGGTTTCACTCTCTCCAAAATCTGTATAAAATAAGCCCAATGTGTTTCTATGGGCTTATTTTGGACCTAAGCTTGTCGCCTGTTTTCCCGCCTTTTGAACAATGACTCCCATTGTTAGCATCTCGTCATTATATACAGAGCTCTGATGATATCCTCTCTGCTTCCATCTGTAAATATGCCTATTCGTTTAAAGCCCACAGGGTATTTTGAGTGGCTGTACTTCTTGTCTCTGTCCCTGTCTCCCTGCCTGCCTCTTTCCTTGTGTGTGAGAGAGACTCAGAGGATTTGGAGGGAGGGGAAGCAGGAGGAGTCAGGGTCAAGCATATGGACTCTCTGGGTCCACTTTCAAAATGGGTCATCTGATGGACTAGCAGTGACAGAATGATGGAAAGGGTTCTTGTAGCCTGCTAAGCTTCTCTTCTAATTGGCCTTTATGAATATTTAATGAAATCAAGATGAAATTCAATCATGGTTTTTAACTGCTGAATCGGAGAGTGGTGTGTGTCGGCCAGGGCAGGGGCAGGGGAAGGCTGGTGCGTTATTAGATTTCTCTGGTCTACTGTGGAAGGAGGACTGCAGGAGCGCAGGTGGCAGAGTTACACTATTGGTCTGAGGGGAGTCGGCTCTCTCTCTCTGAAGGATTTAATATTTTATTTGTTTCATTGTTGTTTTTAACCAAGGGCTCCTGGTCACGCAATAGCATCCCCTGCCCGGACCTGAGATTTTTACACAGTCCTACAGTATTTAATTGCATGCATACCGAGTGATAGATACATTTTTGCTACACTGGCAGCCATTTAAAATGGAGCCAGGTCAATAATTACCATTGACACCTTTTAATGTTGTTTGTACTAATACAGGTAATAATGAGGGGAAATTGTCAGGATTATTTTTCATTACACACTCTCAAAACAAGTGTACACACTGAAAGAAAAATAAACCAATCAAGACTGCCATTGTTTGCAATTGTATGGTTAATATTGATTAATATCAATTCATCTTAAATTACACAATTCCCCACAGCTATTTCTAGAATACTGTGCAGCTACATGTCAATCCCATATTCATGAAAATATATACAGATATGGATAAACCAGAGATGACAATGGCACCTTTTTGTACAAAATAGTAATACAGAACCAATAAAACAATAGCCAGTATATTTTATGTTTTAGCTTTTGTGCATGTAAATGACTTGTTATTGCCAATGATAAAATTGATGTAGAGCATCTTGCAGAATATCCAGTGTGAATATATATTCAATCATGTAATATAACAGGCACTCCCAGTATTGACCTGTGAGTGTGAAGGCAAAACCCAGGAGACGATTAGCTCACTATTACCTCACTCCTGTTTCTCCCTTTGGAAGATGAGTAAGAGACAGAGAGGCTTCCCTAACTTGATCTTGTGGTGTGTTAGTGCATCATGATGCGGCAAGCTGGCTACAGACTGGGGCGTGGGGGAGTTGAGCGTGTGGCGTGGGGGAGAGATTGAGGGGGAGGCAGTGTGGTTACTCACAGTAGGGGGGAGTTTGATTTGATCTGCTCCTGGTCACGCAACAGAACTCTCAGAGAGAAAGAGATGGGGGCTGGTGGAGAGGTGAGTCAGATTATTGACACCCCCCTCCCCCTCTGTCTCCTTCCCACATCTCCCAGTCCAGACCCTGGTAAGCAGGCGTCAGACGGAGAGATCCTGGGGGACACCAGCAAGGACATTAAGTCCCTGAGCAGGGACGGAAGCAGACGGTTTAAATAGCTCCCTGCTAATTTCCCTTACTTCAACTGGACAGGGACAGGGTTCACCAGGGTCAATAATAACTGTTCCACAATCAGGTGATAGTATTGCTTCATGCATTTACGCCCCCTGTGGATGTTCCTGCAAGATTTGCCTCCACAATATTATTTCCTTGGTAATATAACCTTACCTTAGTTTAATTATATTTGAGCTATATCCATCTATATGTTTAAATTGATAACTGGGAAGGGGTGGGAGGTGAAACCTGCTGTAATTGTATAATATTGACCTTTCATTGAATCTGAAATGAACTACAAAATGGTGGGTGGATTTGAAATACTCCCCCCTTTCTTCACTCACATGATAATCATCAGCAAATATGAAAAGTCAATTCAGGGGGAAATATTGCAAATGGTTTCGGGTAGATTGTGCATGAATATTTAATTTAGTCATAAAAGTGAGGTTTAGTAAAAAATGAATGGTTTTACAGACGGCTGCGGTCTCTCCCTAGATTGTTGCTGTGGAGGGAGCGCTCTCCTCTCCTGTCTGCTGGCCTGGTCTGTTAATTAAAGCTGTGCTGCTCATCACTTGCACCAGATTACACCTACATTGGACAGGGGGAGAATCGGACAGATCAAATGAATGACTTTTGGAAATAAAGTTTCAGGTGCCCGTTTTTATTTGCTGATGCTTATGGTGAATTATGTTCAACAAAACAGAGTGAAATAAGCCAATCACTCAGTCAAGCCAGTCTATAATTCTTTAGCCAGTAGTTTTATATAGACTGAGTGTACAAAACATTAGGAACACCTTTCTAATATTGAGTTGCACCCCATTTTGCCCTCAGAAAAGAATCAATATGTCGGGGCATGGACTCTACAAGGTGTCAAGCGTTCCACAGGTATGCTGGCCCATGTTGATTCCAAAGCTTCCCACAGTTGTGTCAAGTTGACTGGATGTTCTTTGGGTGATGTACCATTCTTGATACACTCAGCAGCGTTGCAGTTCTTGACACACTCAAACCGGTGCGGCTGGCACCTACTACCATACCCCGTTCAAAGGCACTTAAATCTTTTGTCTTGCCCATTCACCCTCTGAATGGCACACATATACAATCCAAGATGGAGTAGCAGTCGGACGTGTGTTTGTCTTTGTCTTATCCCGTGTCGTATCCCGTGTAAATAGACGTTTTTTTGTATATATTTTAATCTCACTTTCTATCTACGAACTAAATCCACTTTCCTGCAACCCGCATCACCCAATGTGGTACGGATCTGCTGTTTTTATTCCTTATAACCGGAACCACCATCAGGAACTAACTAGCTACTAGTCTTTGTTAGCCACGGCTAGCGGTCTTCACCTTTAGCTCAGACACCAGCCAGCCTTAGCCCGGACAATATCTGCCAGTCTTCACAGCGCGATAGCAACCCAGAGCATATTGGACTGCTTCTCTCTACCACATCACCGGATTCCTTCCGCTCTGGATCATTACACCGGATCATCGAAGCTAGCTAGCTGCAAACGAGTGACTACTGTTAGCTAATGCCTCTGTCCCGAAGCAAGCACCAGTTAGCCTTAAGCTAGCCTCGAGCTAGACCCATATACCAGCTAATTCTAGGGCTACAATACCTCTTTTTCCAATTGGCCTGGACCCTTTATTGTCGACACGGACCCCCGCTGATCCATCACGACTGGTTTGCTGACGTAATTTCCCGATGTGGTCTCAACAGGTTATTCCGTTACGATGTTGCCGAAGAACCATCTGCTAGCCCCAGCCCACTAGCTTTCTGAACGCTGTGTTCCACGCTCGCCTGGCGTAGTAGTGACTACTGAACGGCTCCCTGACTCACCTATTGCTGTTCATTGGTCCCAATGATCACTTGGCTACACAGCTGATGCCCCCTGGACTGTTTCAATAACACGGTACATCATTTTGTTTATCTGTCGGCCCCTGCTTCGAACTCAGGCCCTTTATGTACCTAACTGACCCGCTCTGCCCATTCATCACCATTTACCCATTGTTGTCTTAGCTCTCCTGATCAACACCTGTGATTGCTTTATGCTTCTCTCTAATGTCAATATGCATTGTCCAGTGTTGTCTCGGCTAGTTCTTATTGTTTTATTTCACTGTAGAGCCCTCAGTCCCGCTCAACATGCCTTAGATAGCTCTTTTGTCCCACCCCACACACATGCAGAGACCTCACCTGGCTTAACTGGTGCCTCCAGAGATGAAACCTCTCTCATCGTCACTAGGTTTACCTCCACTGTACTCACATCCTACCATACCCTTGTCTGTACATTATGCCCTGAATCTATTTTACCACGCACAGAAATCTGCTCCTTTTATTCTCTGTTCCCAACACACTAGACGACCAGTTCTTATAGCCTATAGCTGTACCCTTATCCTACTCCTCCACTGTTCCTCTGGTGATGTAGAGGTTAACCCAGGCCCTGTAGCCCCCAGGTCCACTCCTATTCCCCAGGCGCTATCATTTGTTGACTTCTGTAACCGTAAAAGCCTTGGTTTCATGTATGTTAACATCAGAAGCCTCCCAAAGTTTGTTTTATTCACTGCTTTAGCACACTCCGCCAACCCTGATGTCCTAGCCGTGTCTGAATCCTGGCTTAGGAAGGCCACCAAAAATTCTGAAATTTCCATCCCCAACTGCAACATTTTCTGCCAAGACAGAACTGCCAAAGGGGGCGGAGTTGCAATCTACTGCAGAGATAATCTGCAGAGTTCTGTCATGCTATCCAGGTCTGTGCCCAAACAGTTTGAGCTTCTACTTTTAAAAATCCACCTTTCCAGAAATAAGTCTCTCACTGTTGCTGCTTGTTATAGTCCCCCCTCAGCCCCCAGTTGTGCCCTGTGAATTTATTACCCCCCATTTATCTTCAGAGTTCGTACTGTTAGGTGACCTAAACTGGGATATGCTTAACACCCCTGCTGTCCTACAATCTAAGCTAGATGCCCTCAATCTCACACAAATGATCAAGGAACCTACCAGGTACAACCCTAAATCCATAAACATGGGCACCCTCATAGATATCATCCTGACCAACTTGCCCTCTAAATACACCTCTGCTGTCTTCAACCAGGATCTCAGCGATCACTGCCTCATTGCCTGCGTCCGTAATGGGTCCGCGGTCAAACGACCACCCCTTATCACTGTCAAACGCTCCCTAAAACACTTCAGCGAGCAGGCCATTCTAATCTACCTGGCCCAGGTATCCTGTAAGGATATTGACCTCTTCCCATCAGCAGAGGATGCCTGGTTATTCTTTGAAAGTGCTTTCCTCACAATCTTAAATAAGCATGCCCCATTCAGAAAATACTACTAAGAACAGATATAGCCCTTGGTTCACTCCAGACTTGACTGCCCTTGACCAGCACAAAAATCCTGTGGCGTACGGCGTACTGCATTAGCATCGAATAGCCCCCGCGATATGCAACTTTTCAGGGAAGTTAGGAATCAATATACACAGTCAGTTAGGAAAGCAAATGCTAGCTTTTTCAAACAGAAATTTGCATCCTGTAGCACAAACTCCAAAAAGTTTTGGCACACTGTAAAGTCCATGGAGAATAAGAGCACATCCTCCCAGCTGCCCACTGCACTAGGAAACACTGTCACCACCGATAAATCTACGATAATCGATCATTTCAATAAGCAAACATTTCTGCACCCCCCCACAGCAACTTCCCTAAGTCCCCCCGCTTCTCCTTCACCCAAATCCAGATAGCTGATGTTCTGAAAGAGCTGCAAAATCTGGATCCCTACAAATCAGCTGGGCTAAACAATCTGGACCCTCTCTTTCTAAAATGATCCACCGCAATTGTTGAAAAGCCTATTACTGGCCTGTTCAACCTCTCTTTCGTATTGTCTGAGATCCCTAAAGATTGGAAAGCTGCCGCGGTCATCCCCCTCTTCAAATGGGGAGACACTCTAGACCCAAACTGTTACAGACCTATTTCTATCCTGACCTGCCTTTCTAAAGTCTTCGAAAGCCAAGTTAACAGACAGATCACCGGCCATTTTGAATCCCACCGTACCTTTTCCACTATGCAATCTGGTTTCCGAGCTGGTCATGAGTGCACCTCAGCCACGCTCAAGGTCCTAAACGATATCATAACCGCCATCGATACAAGACAGTACTGTGCAGCCTTCTTCATCGAGCTGGCCAAGGCTTTCGATTCTGTCAATCACCACATTCTTATCGGCAGACTCAACAGCCTTGGTATCTCAAATTACTGCCTCGCCTGGTTCACCAACTTCTTCTGATAGAGTTCATTCTGTCAAATTTGAGGGCCTGTTGTCCAGACATCTGGCAGTCTCTATGGGGGTTCCACAGGGTTTAAATCTCGGGCCGACTCTTTTCTCTGTATATATCAATGATGTTGCTCTTGCTGCTGGTGATTCTCGGATCCACCTCTACACAGACGACACCATTCTGTATACTTCTGGCCCTTCTTTGGACACTGTGTTAACAAACCTCCAGACGAACTTCAATGCCATACAACACTCCTTCTGTGGCCTCCAACCGCTCTTAAATGCAAGTAAAACTAAATGCATGCTCTTCAACCGATCGCTGCCCACACCTGCCCGCCCGTCCAGCATCACTACTCTGGACGGTTCTGACGTAGAATATGTGGACAACTACAAATACCTAAGTGTCTGGTTAGACTGTAAACTCTCCTTCCAGACTCACATTAAGCATCTCCAATCCAAAATTAAGTCTAGAATTAATTAATTAAGTCTCTTCCTATTTCGCAACAAAGCATCCTTCACTCATGCTGCTAAACATACCCTCGTAAAACTGACTATCCTACCGATCCTTGACTTCGGTGATGTCATTTACAAAATAGCCTCCAACACTCTACTCAGCAATTTGGATGCAGTCTATCACAGTGCCATCCGTTTTGTCACCAAAACCCCATACACTACCCACCACTGCAACCTGTATGCTCTCGTTGGCTGGCCCTCGCTTCATATTCGTCGCCAAACCCACTGGCTCCAGGTCATCTATAAGTCTTTGCTAGGTAAAGCCCCACCTTATCTCAGCTCACTGGTCACCATAGAAACACCCACCCGTAGCACTTGCTCCAGCAGGTATATGTCACTGGTCATCCCCAAAGCCAACTCCTCTTTTGGCTGCCTTTCTTTCCAGTTCTCTGCTGCCAATGACTCGAACGAATTGCAAAAATCACTGAAGCCTTATATCTCCCTCACTAACTTTAAGCATCAGCTGTCAGAGCAGCTTACTGATCATTGCACCTGTACACAGCCCATCTGTAAATAGCCCACCCAACTACCTCATCCCCATATTGTTATTTATTTTTTTCTCTTTTGCACCCCAGTATCTCTTCTTGCACATCATCATCTGCACATCTATCACTCCAGTGTTAATGCTAAATGTTAATTATTTCGCCACTGTGGCCTATTTATTGCCTTACCTCCCTAATCTTACTACATTTGCACACACTGTATATAGATTTTTTCTATTGTGTTATTATATGGGCACAAGGCAAGACCCAGATGCAGACACGAGAGGCAGATGGTTTGAGTCTTTGATATTTACTGATAATCCAAAAGGGGTAGGCAAGAGAATGGTCGTGGACAGGCAAAAGGCCAAAACCAGATCAGAGTCCAGGAGGTACAGTGTGGCAGGCAGGCTCGAGGTCAGGGCAGGTAGAATGGTCAGGCAGGCGGGTACAGAGTCCAGAAAAGAGGCAAGGGTCAAAACTGGGAAGACTAGCAAAAGTGCCTAGAAAAGGCAGGCGCACGGGAAAACCATGCTGGTTGACTTGGAACATACAAGATGAACTGGCACAGACAGACAGAAAACACAGGTTTAAATACCCAGGGGATAACTGGGAAGATGGGTGACACCTGGAGGTGGGTGGAGACAATCACAAAGACAGGTGAAACAGATCAGGGCGTGACAGTTATTGACTGTACGTTTGTCTATCCCATGTGTAACTGTGTTGTTTTTGTCGCACTGCTTTGCTTTATCTTGGCCAGGTCGCAGTTGTAAATTAGAACAGGTCGCAGTTGTAAATTAGTTCTCAACTGGCCTACCTGGTTAAGGTGAAATAAAAATAAATAAATGTCTCAATTGTCTCAAGGCTTAAAAATCCTTCTTTAACCTGTCTTTATTTTATTTATTTAACCTTTATTTAACTAGGCAAGTCAGTTAAGATTTTTATTTTATTTACAATGACGGCCTACCCCTGCCAAACCCTAACCCGGACGACGCTGGGCCAATTGTGCGCCTCCCTATGGGACTCCCAATCACAACCGTTTGTGATACAACCTGGAATCGAACCAGGGCCTGTAGTGACATCTCTAGCACTGAGATGCAGTACCTTAGACCGCTGCGCCACTCGGGAGCAGCAAGTGGATTGAAAAGCTACAACAATAAGGGATCATAACTTTCACTAGAATAATAGTGAAGACATCAAAACTATGAAATAACACATATGGAATCATGTAGTAACCAAAAAAGTGTTAAAGTATTGATGGACTTTTGTTTCTCTTTGCTTATTTGAGCTGTTCTTGCCATAATATGGACTTGATCTTTTACCAAATAGGGCTATCTTTTGTATACCACCCTTACCTTGTCACAAAACAACTGACTGGCTCAAACGCATTAACCTGTCTAGCCCCGGGGTGCCGCTAGCGGCACTCCTCCCACATTCCACTGAAAAGGCAGAGCGCGAAATTAAAAAAAAATATATTTTTTAAATATTTAACTTTCACACATTAACAAGTCCAATACAGCTAATGAAAGACACAGATCGTGTGAATCCAGCCAACATGTCCGATTTTTAAAATGTTTTACAGGGAAGACACAATATGAACATCTATTAGCTAAACACCTTAGCAAAAGACACCATCTTTTCTTTGTCCACCAACACCAGTAGCTATCACCAATTCGGCTAAACTAAGATATTGATAGCCACTAACCAAGAAAAAACCTCATCAGATGACAGTCTGATAACATATTTATGGTATAGGATAGGTTTTGTTAGAAAAATGTGCATATTTCAGGTAGATATCACAGTTTACAATTGCACCCACCGTCACAACTAGACTAGAATAAATACATAGAGCAACGTGTATTACCTAATTACTAATCATCAAACATTTCGTAAAAATACACAGCATACACTAATCGAAAGACACAGATCCTGTGAATACAGACAATATTTCAGATTTTCTAAGTGTCTTACAGCGAAAACACAATAAATCGTTATATTAGCATACCACATGTGCAAACATTACCAGAGCATTGATTCTAGCCAAAGAGAGCGATAACGTAAACATCGTCAAAATATATTAATTTTTTCACTAACCTTCTCAGAATTCTTCAGATGACACTCCTGTAACATCATATTACAACATACATATACAGTTTGTTCGAAAATGTGCATATTTAGCCACCAAAATCATGGTTAGACAATGACAAAAGTTGCCCAGCTGGTCAGACAATGTCGTGCGCCATATTAGACAGTGATCTAGTTGTATACATAAATACTCATAAACGTGACAAAAAAATATAGGGTGGACAGCGATTGATAGACAATTTAATTAATACAATCGCTGATTTACATTTTTTAAATTATCCTTACTTTTCAATACAGTTTGCGCCAAGCGAAGCTACGTCTAACAAAATGGCGTCATAAGCGATTAACATTTTTCGACAGAAATACGATTTATCATAATAAATTGTTCTTACTTTGAGCTGTTCTTCCATCAGAATCTTGGGCAAAGAATCCTTTCTTGGGTCTAATCCTCTTTTGGTCGAAAGCTGTCCTCTTGCCATGTGGAAATGCCCACTGCGTTCGGCATGAACTGGAAACGTGTCCAGAGATTCAAAGTGTCTCAGAAATAAATGTCCCAAAATCGCACTAAACGGATATAAATTGCTATAAAACGGTTTAAATTAACTACCTTATGATGTCTTTAACACCTAATACAAGTAAAAACATGACCGGAGAAATATTACTGGCTACACTAATGCTTGGAAAAAGAGCAGGTCGGTGTCCACCGCGCGTCCGGCGCAGCTGGAAAAGAGTTACTACCTACACGTTGATCTGATTTATAGAGGCTGTGATTGCGCAATCGACTCCATTCAAATCGTCATCACGTAAAGGCATCCAGGGGAAGACGTAAGCAGTGTTAGTATCCTCATAGCATTCACAGCGACCTTTAAACTGACTTCAGATCAGGGGCCAATATGTGTGAAATCTGACTCCATGTCAGGGAAATTGCTGTAGAATGAGTTCTGTTCCACTCAGAGACAAAATTTCAACGGCTATAGAAACTAGAGACTGTTTTCTATCCAATAATATAATAATATGCATATTGTACGAGCAAGAATTGAGTAGGAAGCCGTTTAAAAATTACACGATTTCCAGAAAAAGTGACAACAGCACCCCCTAGCCTAAAGTTAAGAAGGAAAGAAATTCCACAAATTAAATTTTAACAAGGCACACCTGTCAGTACTAAAAGTGGAGTAGCAATTCAACGGCTCAGACACAAGACGTATGTGGCAGGGTCTACAGACTATCACAGATTACAAAGGGAAGACCAGCCATGTCGTCTTGCTCCCGGACAAGCTAAATGCCTTCTTTGCCCGCTTTGAGAATAACACACTGCCACCGATGCTCTGAGAACGGTATCCCTAGCCCCGTCCTCAGAGCATGCACAGACCAGCTGGCTGGAGTGTTTACGGACATATTCAATCTCTTCCTATCCCAGTCTGCTGTCCACACTTCCTTCAAGATGTCCTGTACCTGTAGAAAGCAAAGACTATCGCCCCGTAGCACTCACTTCTGTCATCATGAAGTGCTTTGAGAGGCTAGTTAAGGATCATATCACCTTACTTGACACCCTAGACCCACTTCAATTTGCATACCGCCCCAATAGATCCACAGACGATGCAATCACTGCCCTATCCCATCTGGACAAGAGGAATACCTATGTAAGAATGCTGTTCATTGACTATAGCTCAGCCTTCAACACCATAGTACCCTCCAAGCTCATCATTAAGCTCGGGCCCTGGGTCTGAACCCAGGTCCTCGAGAGAACGCCACTATCCACTTCGACGGGACCGCAGTGGAGAAGGTGAGTTCCTCGGCGTACACATCACCGACAATCTGAAATGCTCCACCCACACAGTCAGTGTGGTGAAGAAGGGGCAACAACATCTCTTCAACCTCAGGAGGCTAAATAAATTAGTCTTGGCCCCTAAGACCATCACAAACTGTTACAGACGCATAATTGAGAGCATCCTGTCGGGCTGTATCACCGCCTGGTACGGGAACTTCACTGCCCGCAACCGCTGGGCTCTCCAGAGGGTGGTGCGGTCTGCCCAACGCATCACCCGGGGCACACTGCCTGTCCTCCAGGACACCTACAGCAACAAAATAGTAAAAATAAAGAAAAATCCTTAACGTGTCCAAATGTTTGACTGTTACTCTGTGTGTGTGTGTGTGTGTGTGTGTGTGTGTGTGTGTGTGTGTGTGTGTGTGTGTGTGTGTGTGTGTGTGTGTGTGTGTGTGTGTGTGTGTGTGTGTGTGTGTGTGTGTGTGTGTGTGTGTAAACAGTTGAAGTCGGAAGTTTACATACACTTAGGTTGGAGTTAAAACTCGTTTTTCAACCTCTCCACAAATTTCTTGTTAACAAACCATAGTATTGGCAAGTCGGTTAGGACAACTGCTTTGTGCATGACACAAGTCATTTTTCCAAAAATTGTTTACAGACAGATTATTTCACTTATAATTCACTATTTCATAAAAAATCTGCTGTTTGCAGCTACAATAGTCATTTACAACATTAACAATGTCTAAACTCTATTTCTGATCAATTTGCTGTTATTTTAATGGACAACAAATGTGCTTTTCTTTCAAAAACAAGGACATTTTTAAGTGACCCCAAACTTTTGAACGGTAGTGTGTGTGTATATATATATATATACAGGTAACTGCCAGTAATGGAAGCACTAAGTAAATGAGGGATACAAAGTATACACAGGTGTGCCTCCTGAGTTAATTAAGCAATTAACATCCCATCATGCTTAGGGTCATGTATAAAATGCTGTGCGGGTCATTATTTTGCAACGATGGCTATGCCCCCATCCACACGGCACCTGAGACAGCAGTTTCCACCACCATCAACAAAATACCAATGGCAAGTAGCCTAGCAGTTGAGAGTTTTGGGCCAGTAACTGAAAGGTCGCTGGTTCGAATCCCCAAGCCGACTAGGTGAAAAATCTGTCGATGTGCCCTTGAACAAGGTACTTAAGTCACTTTAGATCATTATTTTTGTTAAATTACTTAAACATAAATAAAAACCCAACCTCTAAGTCCTTTAAACATGATTTTGTGTTTGTTTGCTATGGTGTGACACTGGTACCTTTAGTAGGAACATTGGGGGTTTAGGTGTTACCATGACAGCTGGGTAGGTGTATTGGCAACCTACAGTCTGTTCCCAGCCTCACAGCCATTTAACCTGTTCCACCCACTAATCTTAGACTCTGGCTAGGCCACTGGAAATTATCAGCACTGTCAACTTGATGTACACATGCACACACACACTCTGACACAGTATCATTCTATATCAGGCCTTGGTTAAGCCCTGTGACAGCGTTGGAGCACTGGACACCGACTCCGCGTGGTGGCTGTGCTGGCAGAGGGTGTATTGGGTGGTGTGATTCCACAGCTCTTGGCTGCGTTTGATAAAGATTAATACAATCCTATTTTCTGCCCAGGATTGCCTTTCCTAATGTGATTCTTCTCTCTCTCTCTCTCTCTCTCTCTCTCTC